>NC_064626.1:1006984349-1007287379 GCF_023864275.1 Schistocerca cancellata
TTCATCACACTATTGGTTTCAAATTCTATTTCATAGTTTAGAAGGAACTCTTGTTCTGTTGTTGCTACGGATGTGCATTCTACTTTTGTTTGTCGTAACTGAAAGACGCCTTTTTCCATCTATATAAAAAAAAGGTTGGCCGAGAAAAAATAATTAAAAAACAACACAAAAATAAAACAAATAAAATATTTAAAAAACAAAAAAAGAAAAAATTAAAAAAAAAATAAAAATAAAAAAGTTGGTAGAGCACTTGCCCGCGAAAGGCAAAGGTCCCGCGTTCGAGTTTCGGTCCGGCACACAGTTTTAATCTATCTAGTGTATGTTTGTTTGATCTTAAATGCATGATTAGTGCAAAGGTACTACTTGGATAGGAATGTTTATAAATTCTAATTTTTAACTTGCATCCTGTTTGGCCAATATACATTTTGTTTCACTGCAAGCAACTAATTTTATAAACACCAGACTGATTGTAAACTGATTCCTGATTAATACTGTGGGGTAATTGTAAAGATCAATATATATAATTAAAAACACTGTATAAGCTTTGAACATCATTATGATGTGTACCTCCACATTAAGTATGCATTTTAGATCACACCATCATACACTGCATAGAACTGCAAATCTGATGGAAATGTTGCATAGTGCTGAAAACTGTGATAATGAACCTTCTAGAAGAAACAGAGATTTTTGCAAACAAGATTATTCACACAGAAAATGTTCTCAATGAGCAAGTGGAACTGAGAAGCAAAAGTTACTTAAAATATTTCATTTAGAGGTTTAAATATGTAAGTGGACCTCTTTAAGCTATTTTAATACGTCATTCCTCAATTATGCTCCCTTTTACTATTTCATCTGTACCCCCCCTCCAATCCCCCCTTGCCATTACCCAGTTTTTTGTTTTTTAGCCTACAGTGCTTTTTTAAATATATGTTCTTACTTTGACTTATTGTCATCCTGAAGGACTATACTAACTGAATAACATTTTTATTTTTAGTTTCATTAATTTTTATGATACTTAACATGGTGAACAATGTGTGAATTAGTTTACAAGTATTTCATAGATCCACAGTAGTTTATTACATTTTCTATTATGTTTTTCATCACTGCAAACCAAAAAATACAGTTGTTCCACACACAGACTTTGATGCACATATATTGCATTTTCCATTACACCAATAGCCTTGCTTCTTCACCACTAACCTTCATGTGCCCTCTTAATTTCAGTTTCATTATTTTAGGACTTACTTCCCTTCATCAAATTTCTAAATTGATGTAATATTAATACTGTTTTCTTTGTAATTGAACTTTTCTAACTATATCCCCAACTTATGGACAGTTCATGGTTAAATGTAAATATGGTCATGAAGAGTTTTGGGTTCCTGGCCATTAACTGTGATCTCATTCTATATATTATCTGTGTTCTATTTTTAATTATTTTTTGATAAGAAATACCAAGTAGATGCCACTGGCTATAATTATTATGGTCTCTGCTTTTAACATTTCTATTAAGTTCTGCGCTTTGTAGGGGCAATGTCCCTTACATCTCTAATTTTGTAACTTTTCAAGACTGTATTAATTTTTGACATCATGACTGTAAGATTTATCACCTTTTTATTCCTTTCCCTTAACCCTCTTCCTGTAAACAACCCTATCCCACAATACGTCATTATCTTCACACTTATAATATGTTTAAAATCAGGATTAATAGGCCACTCTTATCTTTTTGCTGATTGTATTTTTGGATATCAATTTCCATTTTATGATTGTGTAGTCATTCAGATGTCATATTTTTCTAACCATTGCGTAAAAGTTAAGTGCATATCATGTTTCTTCATAAAAATGGTATTTAAATTCTATCATATGCATAAAATATTAGACATTTGGCATCTACATACTCTACATTTCTTTTGCATTTTCTTCAGTCCTAAAAATTGTATTTTCTTTGAATTACTTTAATTTATTGTGTATTTTCGTCTGATATTTCTTGACTGGTTTAATTTCTGGATGTGTAGCTTTTATTTTACATGCTTACTTTTTCTAACAGATTTAAAGTGCTGTTAATACTTCAGTTTTCTGATGTGATAATCACATAATTATTTAATAGCAACTGATTTGGATTCAGTCGAGACTGGCAGCCTTGACTTCGAAGTTCTTTGACTTGTATTTCTGTACATTACGTTTTGTTCTCGTGTGAATGTGCCAGCATATACTCGTCTTTATCTTGTTACAATTTTTTATTTTTTATTATCTTAGGAATTATGGCTTCCTGTGGTTACTTATGTTAAAACATGTATGACACATGATACATCTGTGGTAGTTTTAGTAAGTATTTTCGTCGATTAAACATTTTTTTCCGGTTTTTCTTATTTCGTTTAACATTGTCACATTGTCCACTTCTGTATGTTGCACAGCTGCCGTTGATGATGGTTCAGAATCGAAACCGGCAACAAAACAAGATAACGTTATAGCAGACAGCACAGTGTTATGCATTTTTTTAAAAATTTGTACATGCAGTTGACCATAACCTGAGCAAGACATTTTAGTTTTCCGTTTCTCTGTTTGGAAATATGCTAACAGTCCTGTGCCGTATTTATATTTTATGAAATTCGTGTGCTTTGACGTGCTTCTATATTGCATTCTGCCTTCTTTTTGCAACTGTAAAGAAAGTTTTGTCCTTAATGCTTTCTCACTACTGTAGAAAAAAAATAGTTGCCTCGTGCTTTTCTCTTTCTCTTTGTCTCTCTCTCTTTCAGAGATTTCTGTCCTGCGACTTAATGCATTTGTTTCTGTGAGAACGCCAGGCACTGAAGTCAAGTTACGCAGAATATGGAAGGAACTCCTAGACCTCGTTCTGAGTAAACAATGAATGCATATTATTATTCTAGACCTTCTCCACTTAATGTCTTTTTAAATTATACAGAAAGAGCCAAGACAGTGTAAAGTTCATTGCAGTTACGTAGTTCGTCCAAAACCATTCCATGTAACGTTGGATAGTCAGTTTTGCAGAGATTTGAGATACAGGCGAAAGTCAGTCTGCTCTGAAACGAAGCAGTGTACAGAATGGTAGATGTTGACTGCCTCTCCATCCTCTTACAAAGATCTTTCTCTGGAGAGTAGTCTATTTTTACGAATATCTCTCGTTTACGAAAATAAGTGTGATGAAAAATAGATTTATACTCAAGGCGTATTGAAGTAGGGAGAGGAGCGTAGTGAATCATAAAAAATATTCGTAACTCGGGAAACGGTGAAGCAACTAGCAAGGAAAGTGAGCTTTTAATCACAGTAATATTACGAAGATATCACGCATGTAGGCCACTTGCAAATCCCTTGTGTTATCTGTACGAGGCAGACAACAGTATGTTCTGAGATATCATCTGGTGCTTTGAAGGTGAGTTATGACACCCGAGAAAAACATGTCATTCGAATGGCTCAGCGACATCATTTCACGTGCGGTGATGTGTCGCTGATAAATTATTGATTTATCACACTCAAATAGGGAAACACACACCAATGTTTACACGACACTCTTTCACATGGATTAAGGTCACTTATAAAAGTACATGTCTTCGTCACATTACA
Organism: Schistocerca cancellata; assembly: GCF_023864275.1. Classification (NCBI taxonomy): domain Eukaryota; kingdom Metazoa; phylum Arthropoda; class Insecta; order Orthoptera; family Acrididae; genus Schistocerca; species Schistocerca cancellata. Next base: position 1,006,987,932 of record NC_064626.1, read on the forward strand.
TTTTATTAAAACTGATTGCAGATTTCGGCTTTTCAACCATTATAAGATCTAAAATTTAGCAGATACGCGTCTAGTAGTCAGTACAGACTACGTGCCTACTTATCGTTCCTAAATTTTAGATCTGATGGTGACCCTAGGAACAACATTTTGGAATAATCAAAGGGTATGAACATATGAAATGGAAAGTTTTGTTATTCCACAGTATTCCAAGAATGTGTTCTGTATTTGTAAAGAACGTAGCTTACATGATTCGTAGCCGAGAAATTCTGCTGTATTGTGTGAGGACCCCAGTTACAATGGAGGAAGAGATCGCCAATTTCAGACGGTACTTTCAGTGCAAATGTCGTACAGAGGTGGAGATATGATGATGAAGCAACCATTGCATGGCAGTTAAAAATATAACGAAAGGAAATTAAAATATGGATGTTGGGCTCACTAAAGATGAGTGAATAGATGGAAGAATCATCACGTTCTCCTTGAAGAAGTTTCTATTGCCCATTTAGATCCCAATATTAGAAGCAGAGGGTCGCGTGCTGCCTGTGTGACATATTTAGAGGAAATAAAGTAGGTAAAGCCTTATGGCATCGTTGGCCGTAGGCGTTGTAGAGGATAGGTTTTCACCCCTCGAGCACAGTAACACGTTTCCTTCTCGAAGTTTAGCGCTTAGTCATAAGTTTATCTTACAGTATGGACGATTCTGGTGAGAGAGTGTTGAAATTGAGCTTCTGATACAGACAGGAGGAACTGGTGCCTACGCGAAGCCCACTCCTCTCGAATAGCAACAAACTGGCGGCAGAGTCTAAACTACGAATTCGACGTATCATCAACACATTCACGTGCCGTCACTTCGAATGACAATGCGGAGAGCTTTGGAATTTAATACAGGTCATTTACGCAATGTCTGGAGATGAGGGATTGTACGAAATCATCCTCCTCTCGTTCCCGACCACATACTGAGAATGAACATTGGTTCTGCTACCACTTAGATTCTAGTCGAGCCTAGCAGCACGCATAAACGTGAGCTAAAAATCTCAGGGGATGGGAAGGAGAGCAAGGGCCGTCGGGTGGTGGTGGTGAAGGGGGGGGGGTTGGTGGAGGAATGGTTTGGCAGAGATGTAAATACAAGATGGAGACACTTTAGAAAGTACAAACAGTTTAAGAAGACACCGTGGTGCCTTGCTTATCAAATCTGCAAACACCTTCTGAAGAGAATAGGAATACGCCACAAGGAAACCTTCCAGTTTGGGTTTGAATGGTTGAGGTTCATCAATCCACTTTTTTCAGTTCTGCAGGAAGCCAGTGGAAAATGAAACCTGCTAAAGAGTGCACACTTTTTGGATAATGCGTAATCAATGTACAAGGAGCACGTCTGCACCATTAACAAGATGGTTTTCGGACAGATTTTGCTGGACATGAAACATGAAGCTGGTACAATTGAGGATACCATGAGGGTTTTACATAGGGCATCGAAGGGAATAAAGGTGGACATTCTGGAGGAATGGTGGATGTACAAAAACTAAATCAAGTAACCGGATAAAGTGCTGAACAAGCAGTCTGACTTTAGTTACAACACTTTTTAGCCCTTGTAATACATGAAGCTTGATGACATTGGCCGCCTTGTGATAGCATGCAGTTCGCAAGTTGTTATGTTCCTGTATTTAGCATACTGTGTTATGGTTGATATTGTGATTTAGCTCACATGTGTAAACTGGTTTTTTGATTTAGTTCACACTCTTGTAACCAATGAATATTATCAGTAGTGTGCTTCATTGCATATATACATTTTTAAACTGTATATCATGTAATAATGTGCTTACCGGAGGCTTGTACCTTTGTTCGTTAATTTGACCACAGTGGGGCACAACTATCGTATTAGGATGCTTGTTGAGCTATGTCTTGTATAAGTAACTAGCAATTAGTTAATGTGTGTGACAAGTATCGCCACATCTTGGGATTATAATACGACTTTACGTTCCTCCTTGACGAGACATAAGGGCAGCTGGAAATTAGTCGTCTTTAAATATTAAGCGTTCATTGAAGTGCTTGTGAAATTTATGTTGGCTTGTAAATGTTTAGCGTAAAGATTTATGTACACAACGATAGAATTAGAATTTCTGCTATTACGTTACCAGTATCGATTTGTCACACTAAAATTTTATAGCAACAGTTTTTTGTCAACCAATGTTCAATGAATGTGGATTTGACATAATTCTATGTTTCTGTCAGCACCCTCTGCCCTAGCGATGTTGTGGATGTTAGTCCACGTTCATGGTACCACCTACAGCATGATGTAGCTGTGATGGTTGTATTATTTGTTAGTATAGTATGTGGGATTGTTTGTGAGTTGAATTTCTTATGTTTGTATGTTGTGCTAGTTAGGGTACCGTGTGACAGTAGCACTTGCTATGCACCTGTAGTAGCTATTCTTTAGATTAGAAAATGGAATGTTTAAATGAATTTGTCACATTAAATGTTACATTCGGGTATCTGAATATCAGGACAACACCACTGAGTGGTGTAAGCTTAGCTGATGGTTCTGTAACGTGTCACGCTGACGTGTTATACAATGATGCGAGGCGCTGCTGCCGAGTTTCCAATTGTAGGATGTTCTGCAGTTTTTTTCATTATTCAAAGATAGATGCAATCGCAAGACGCATTACAAGTATTATGTCTTGGTTATGGTATCCATGAAGTGTGTCAATGTACAATGTACGCGTATTTAAAGCCATCCAGGTGCATGAATGACTACTTGGGTTAAATACTTTCATGTCTCCTGTACTCTAGATGCTCACGAATCGAATTGGTTGCTTGACGGCGGACTACAAAAAAATTTCTCTGTCATGACGTACAACTGTCATTTAATACTTTATGACTGATCCTTATATTAGTGGATCGTAAATTAGTTACAAGGGTGTGAATTATTACCCCCAAAACGTTTATAAAATAAATTTTTATAGCGGGAATTTTTAACACTACAAATGTTACTGGTTAATATTCACGATATACGGCAGCAGACTAGGGTAATGTGAGCACAACTTCAACAGGTACTTAGTATTCGATGATGTTGTTCACCTTTCCTTGCAGTGTATTGTTTCCGACAAAGTACCTGTTATACGCCCTGTTCATCTGCGCAACGTATTCTGAATATGTCTGTTATTAATTTAATGTCCAAGAACTCGGATATAGGTTGTCATATGAACAGGATGCTGCGTGTTTTTAGGCTGCAGACGTTAATGCACAGCCGATAATCATTGTATTTTATCAGTGTTATTATTTTATGACATGTACCTCTAACGTTTCTCAAGCGTAATATCCTTTTAGAAGGATGTAAACACTGTAGTAAATGTTTTTCATTAAAATTTGGTCATGTTCACAAACTAAAAGATAGAGGTAAGGAGATGTCACTGTAAATTATGTATCTGGAATTGCGTTACCGTGCAACTGTTTAATACGAATGTTGCATAATTTATGTATATGGGGTACCTTTAATTTTAACAATGGGGCAAAATATAGCCGTTTGTTATTTATCATGTAAGATTTGTGACGCACCAAATAAACATAGGCATTAATAGTTTGGATTTTAAATGCGACACGGCGATGGTTGCAGACGCGCTCTCGGTTACTAAACGAGACACTAGCAAACGTCAACTGTTTTTCAAAGGAACTGTCATCGGCACTAGTCTTTTGTCTAGCTCATCTGCCTTTCGTGAACACATCTACATTGTGAAATTAGTCTGACATTCCTTGTGACTAAGCGTTAAGTGTATATCTCCTATGTGCAAATCGGCTGTCGCCAAGCCTAACCAAGCGTTGTTAGTGCAAGTATGTTTTAATTCGGTGAACAGCTAATGAAATTTTAATAAATGTGTATTTATATTATCTACCCGCCAGGTTCACCGAGAGCGCTATAGCGCTGCTTCCTGGACTCGGGTAGAAGCGCCGGCCCCGGATCGAATCCGCCTGGCGGATTAACGATGTGGGCGGGTGTGCCAGCCAGTCTGGATGTGGTTTTTAGGCGGTTTTCCACATCCCACTAAGTGAATACCGAGCTGGTCGCCACATCCTGCCTCAGTTACATGACTCGCAGACATTTGAAACACGTTCGCACTATTTCATGGTTTGCACTAGACGCAGACAGCTGGGGTACGCTGATTCTGTCCCAGGGGGTACGGGGTGGCGGCAGAAAGGGCATCTGGCCATGCCAAATTCGATTGTAACAATGCCGACACTGCGAAAACTACGGGGCAAGGCACAAAGTGAACGAAGAAGAATTTATATTTTCTAATCTGTATATCATCTTGCAATGTTTCGTAATTTAGCTACAACAGGCCAGTCGAAAAAATGAACTTCGCAGCAAAACTAAAGGCGACTTTGACAGAATTACAGTAAAGAATTTACTTAAGGAAGAGGTATTCAAGTAAACATCGCTTTTGCGTCTACTTTTAAATGAATTTATGTTTCATTTTCTTTTGAATGAGTTAAAATTGTCAACAACAAATCCCATGGTGAAAGAGATGAGCAGATACGGCAGATAATTCCGGGAAACCTGAATGAAGGTCTATTACATGTTCTTCATAGGACACCGCTGATCAGTCTCATCGCCTTCTGGTGGGCTAAGGATATTCTAGGTGAGCGTTCAAAGATGCTTCAAAATATAATATCACACGAGATAATGGAGTGAAAGGAACCAATGTAGACAAGATTTCGCTTCTCCGTGACAGTGGAATGTCATTCGTACAATGAAGATAGCAGTGGTAAGTTTCTGATCAAGACGTGGAAAGTTATGCTTACAAGAAAGACTTCCTCCAACCGTAATGAATGAAAATGATCGATTTAACTAACAATTTGACCACCTTGCCTTGAGCCGCGTCAGGAACTGTATAAGTTTGGTTTTTTGTAGTTAAGCGTTAACATGTTTCTGAAAGCCGCGTGCTGATATTATTAACCACACTATTAGCTGTCTCATTTGTATGACGTTGCACATCTTTCACAATAATATTTGGGCCATTTGCAAAGACAGAAATTTTTGAGTCATTTGTCATATCAAATGGACCACTGCTCAGCTTCTCCCTACTACTGCAATGTTCCAAAAGTATTTGCATGGTTCACACAATCAAATGCTTTTGAGAAATCAAGGAGCATATCTATGTACAAGTGACGAAGAATATCGGAAGAGTTCAAAGAAAGGCAGCTCGTTTTTTATTATCACAAAAACGGGAAGACAATATCAAGCGTTTCCCATTGCGGTGAGATCTCGAGAAATTTCAACCACCACAATGATGAAATAAAAGAAAGCAGAGCCAGCACAGGAAGATTTAGTTGTTAATTTTTCCCGTTCGCTATTTCGAGAGGGCGCAACGGCAGAGCTGTAATCTGAAAATGGTTCAGTGTCGTCTCTCGTGAGCACTTGAGTTTGAAAAACAACCATGTAGATGTAGGTCTCGATCATTGTGCTGTTTATTGGGACTTGACACGGCGGTCATGCGATCGCCGTGCAGAACGGACGTCGCCGAGGTCGTGTTGTGCCGGCGATGACACCTCTGGGACGCGACGTCGAGACCAGCACGCGACAGGGCAGGAGAGGACAGAACAGGACAGCACAGGGCGACGGCAAGGATGACCGCAGAGGAGAAACCCCGCGCGATGTGTGGAGCTTCCCGCAGCGGGTCGCTTACCGCAATATGGGGAGACCTGTTCTCCCCCCGCTCCCCCATCTGTCCCCACCATCCCGCCTGTGACACACCTAGCCAGCACTGTGTTACGCCGCCTGTCGGACGGCTGATATATTGTCCGCAGGGCACGCAACCTCTGACAGCCTAAGACAGCTCGTTGATCATGCGCAAAAAGCCCTCGTGATAAAGTGCTTGTGTCTTTTTGGCAATTTCACAGCGACCTCAACACTAATGCATCTTCTCCGTGAGACACGAAGTTACACTAAACACACGAGACTTTCTGAACAGCGTCAGGACTCATCGCAGTAGTTTTTGTGCTTGCACTGATTTGGCAGCTAGTACGCGTGCAGGGTTTCACCGTTACTTACTTTCCAGTCATTATTATTTCTATTTCCTTCGTTTTCACGGAATACGACTTTTTCTGTTGGGTGATATTGTTTACCCATCATAGTCAGTAATAACTGTTACACATTCGCTCCGGAAGTTATTTACTGTACAGCTGCGCTATTAACGTCTTTGCCAGTTTAACAGCTTCCCAAGAAATACGTTTAATTTTTTTATTGCATATTTCAACCTTAGGTGACACAAGAGCTTCTTATTACCAAAACTTGACATAAAAAGAAAGGAAAAAGGATAATAAAATACTAGAAAAGCAAATTAAAAGTAAAGCCAACATCTACACACAACAGCACGTACTTGACTACCACACATTGTAACATATCTGCGCTCTGACTGTCAGAACTGAAGACTATAACTGACTAAGGAATATATTTTTTTTTGAGTTATCTGTCTTCTGGTTGGTTTTTGCGGCCCGCCACGAATTCCACTTCTGCACTTATCTATCCATCGCAGAATATCACTTGCACCCTATATCCTCAATTATTTGTTGGGTGTATTCCAAACTCTGTCTTCCTCTACAGTTTCTAACCTCTACAGCTCCCTCTAGCACCATGGGAGTTATTCCCTGATGTCTTAGCACAGGTACTATCATCGTATCCCTTCATTTGTCAGCGTTTCCGTATGTTCCTTTCTTTTCCAATTCTGCGGAGAATCTCCTCATTCCTTATCTTATCAGTCTACCTAATTTTCGACATTCTTCTGTAGCACCACATCACAAACGCTTCGATTCTCTTCCGTTTCGGTTTTCCCACTGTCTATGATTGACTACCATCCAACGCTGTTCTCCAAAACTACATCCTCAGAAATTTGTTCCTCAAGTTAAGGCTATGTTGATACTTGTAAACGTCTCTTGATCAGGAATGCCCTCTTTGCTGAGCTAATACACTTTTTTATGTCCTCCCTGATTCGTCCGTCTTGCTTTATTTTCCTTCCAATGTAGATGAATTCCTTATCGTCAGCTACTTCGTAATAACCAGGCTTGATGTTAAATTTCTGACTATTCTCATTTCTGCTACTTCTCATCATTGTTGTCTTTTCCGATTAGTCCCAATCCATGTTCTGTTTCGATTAGACCATAAATTCAGTTCAACACATACTGTTAAAAAACATTCAACAGCCAAGACATGTTTCTATGCGGTCTTCGCTGTTGAAAGGTTTTTAATAACTTAAGAGTCGCTCTTCAGTACTATCAAAATGAGAAAATTCAGTCAACATATACCGTAATTCTCTTGGCTTTTACTGAGAATAGCTATATATCATCAGTGATATTCCTTGACCCCGAATTTTAATACCACTATTGAACCTTTCTTTTCCTTCCATCATTCATTCTTCGACTTTTAGATCGACAGTAGGGGTGATAGACTGCATCCCTATCTTACTCTGCTTTTAATCGGAGCACTTCGTTGTTCTTCTTCTACTATTATTGTTTCCTCCTGGTCCTTATATATATTGCATACCAGCTCTCTTTCATACAGTTTATTCCAACTTTTTCTCAACATTTCAAATACAATAACATAACTCAGAAATCGCAAATTCATGATTAAGAATATTCACAATTTATAGCTGATTTTATGAGAAAGCCTCCTCAAAGTTAGATGTTAAAATCAATACAGATCTGCAGAATCTGCACCAACAGTCGTAATGCATTCTACGTCATCTCGGTATGACTGATCGCTGACAGACTCCTGCTGCTTTCGCGAGCTTAATTCACTGTCTGCGCCCTTCCAGCTCCCCTATGCAAGGAGCCTCCCCTAAAGAAGGTTGTAGAATGTTGTTTTTCTTTACATTATATAGTTACTACTTTATCTAATGCCTGAACAAGAACCATTGATCACACAGTATATATATTATTTTTCGATAATAGACTTTTTAATTCTGATACTGTCATTACAACGAACATAAATACAAGTAATTATATTTTGAATTATAACAAAAACCATGTGTATGTTGTGGATGGGAGGCGTTGTGTGGTGTTTTTACTTGCTCCGTTCTACGGTATCACATTATGTATTAACTCCTTATATTTCCAAAGAATTAATCAGATCGTCAGTTTCACTTTGGATCTCTTCAAACGCCGAGAATTTCTATCACTACCACTGCATATACGCTTTCCCATAAGGTACTTATATGAGATGGACAGAGGCGTGTTCACTGGAGTGCCGGAGCAGTGGCGCTCGAGTCTACACTTACATATATGCCCTGCAAATCACACTGAATTGCGATGCAAAGGAACTTTTTATTGTTATGAATAAAGAAGATTTTTTCCCGTACCTTTAACGAATGTATTGTGGGAAGGATGACTGTTAGAAGGCCTTGGGTGAGCTATTGTCTGCTCAATTTTACCTTCCGCTATTCACTGGTTCATAACTAGGGACCAGGCAATTGTGGCTATTTTCGTCGTGAACGACGGTTCGCGATGTTTTGATACCTTCTTCTTCCAGGTACTACTAACTAAGATTATTCAACCTATCGGTTACAACATCTCTCCACTCTATTTATTCGCATCAGTCTTCTTTGTATTTATATTGCCAGCAATATACCCCTTTGTTTACATGTGTCCGTTCTGTTGATATATGCCTTCTGTATCTAAAATTACTGATATTTCTTTATACAGACTTTTGATAGCTGATATAAACTGTAAAGGCTAACCTCTGTGCCCCATTATTCTCCATAACTTTTCTCAAACCACATTATCGAAAGCTTTCTCAAAATCTACAGAATCAATATTTATTTCACGTTAAATGTTCCACTCTTTTTCAGCATACTGTCGTAAAATGAAAACGGAATCAGTCGTTCCTAAATCGATCAGTTTGTCTACCGGTAAATATTTCGCTGTTTTTCAGTGTTGTGTTTAGAATTGTTTCGTAAGAATTGGGATACAAATAAATGAGGAATTTGAATGTAAGAGCTGCTCCGAGGGCATAAGAGAGGAAGTGGTAGCGGATACTTTTCTTGGAAATAACGACATTGCAGTTGATCTGGAGACGCATAGTGTTTGTTTGTTTTGAAAATAGTCGACTGTCCAGCACCATCACACTAATTTCAAACGAAATGAAGATCATAAAAAACAGATGCTGCAGTTCCGTACCACCACTTTAGAAATCAAATTGTCCAATGAACATAGTTTCCACAGTGGTGTGATATAACCAAGATATCTCATAATGTGAGGGTGGCTGGTGACAACCGAAAACGGTTACTTTGTTTTGAAATTGATATGGCTGTGCCACACGATAAACTGTTTTCGAATCACAGCATTTGTTTTACATTTAACTTTGTGTAAATGGTACTTCATTTCATACTTCTGAACCTAAATTTTTGTTCGACGTCAATGACTCTACCAGTGACATCTTAATCCTATATTCAAAGTACATTGCAAACGTGTGTTTCATTAAGTTTAAAACTTTTCTCTGTATCGTTGTTAGTCGCCAGTATTCTCAAAAGTCTAACATTTTGGAGAGACAAAACTGGATATTACAGCACTTTTTACTGGATACAATTTCGTCATAGATAGCTGTATCATATTCAAATATTCTGAGTTTGCAACCACTCCCTCCAACCAACTCATTATGTATAATATGAACAGTAATGGTGCCACAACACTCCTCTGCGGTGCATTAGACGTTGCTGCAGTACCCATTGATGATTCTCCATCCAGGGTAAGGCATTTCCTGTTGCCCACCAAGAAACGTCCACAACAAACGTCCAGTAAAGAAATGTTTGGTGTGGTTGCAAATCCGGTTAAACGTCACATAGATAGTATATTATTTAGAATCCGTAGATATGGTACTGAATCAAGGTTTTCAACAGACTGGATGGAAACTTCGAATCGTTCAGATTTCCTCTATCAATCACAATGAGAATATTGTATGTGAAGATCACGATTTCTCAGTTTGACCATCCAGGCTGACGTTTCCCGCAATTTTGAAGGTGGATCTGCCCATTGCTGGTTAAGGCCAAGGCCAATTTCTTTCGTGGCCCTAGACGAGACGGCGATGCTTCTTTAATTATTTCATCGTCCGAGTACTGGCCTCTCCTTTCTTCTAAGAGAATGTTCAGCGTCCAGTATGTAAACATTAGGCAGAAAATTCTTGTGCACTTGGATAGCTCTTCCTTTTCCCAGTGTGATTCATATACATTGTCAACCAAATTTTATTCTCAATAGGCTTCCATCAAAACGAATTCCTACATTGCACACCTCACAGATTCAAACCTAAAATGTAAAGCTTCCTTAAAGTTGACGAATTTTGTTCTGTATGTAAGCTACTCTTGGTAGTTTTGTCCTTCCACTCTGATGTTGGTCACATATTCTGGTGGTTCTCTTTCTTATATATGTGTGTTGATGTTAATTAAATATTATGCAGTACCAAGTCCTACAGTTTGCCTCAGGTAAACCCAAAGTAAAAATCATTTAGAAGATTTTTATTTACTGGTATAAAAATCATAGCTTTGGCCCTAGATTTCGCACCTAACTCTCCTTCTTTCTCCATATTACAATCCGGTACACTGCCTTGGTTGCAGCAGCTGTGTGGATCAGCCGTGGACAGAGACGGTAACGCCACCCTCGGAGACTGGCAAGATGCAGATGTAGAACCCGCACCTCTTGGTTGAGAATCTACCGAAGCGTCGGATTATCTTGCAAGAGATTTAGAAAATAGTCCACCCAACGCAGCGCTGCCATCTATGATGAGTTGAAAGCGACTCACCCCGATAAGTGGTAGATGCAATGTAAGGACCCTTCCTGATTGTTTGTAGGCCTACCAGACTACGGTAAGCAGTCGTTACAACACAGAAACTCTCGCGTCACCTTGTCAGTGTCAGCTGGCCGTAAGCTATCAGCCACGTCTGAACACGTAACAGTTGTGCGGCCTATGCCCACCTCGAACTACGTGTAGTGGGTTAACGAACCTCCTTCTCAGCAGCCTGCACCATGTAGTTCTCCAGAATCACAAAGTGCCACAGTAGATGTAGTCCTATGCCGGAAGAAAGTTGCCAGTGTGGCAGCTCCCCTTCTTAATTATGATAATTATGATGAGGCTAGAATGTATGTACATGCTATTCCGTGTTGAACACTACAGTTCAGTAATAATACAGTCTCCTTCAGATGAACCACCACAATAAGGACTCTAAACTAAAAATTTCCTGGAAAATTTAAGTTAGTATTACAACAACCATAACTAGGGTGCTAGACTTAGCATTTGACTGCAGTAAAATACGTTCTGACACTAGGGGCAACTGTCGTAAAACAACTGAACACAGCCGGCCCGGGTGGCCGAGCGGTTCTAGGCGCTACAATCTGGAACCGCGCGACCGCTACTGTCGCAGGTTCGAATCCTGCCTGGGGCACGGATGTGTGTGATGTCCTTAGGTTAGTTAGGTTTAAGTAGTTCTAAGTACTAGGGAACTGACGACCTTAGAAATTAAGTCCCACAGTGCTCAGAGACATTTTTTTGAACACAAAATGATAACTCAATGAATAAAAAACAGTTTCAGTTTCATTGAGCAGTTACCACTCACTGTGAAAAAATACTGGAAAAGAAAATGAGAATACATTCATATCAGATGACTGAGTAAAACTCAGCCCTTGATCACTAAATTAAAACCACAATATACGTTCTTCAGATAACTTTATAGACACTGTTCGTCTAGAAATAACTTCCTAGCACTCTTTGAAATAATTTCAGAGATAAGTGTAATAGCCCTTGCACAATTAAGAATCGGTCAGTCCAGGATGAATAAAAAGCAATGGCTGATCCTTAAAATGTCAATTTTTGTCTTGCTTCATACAAACAATCTCTAGTCGTGAATACTGTGCCCCTTGGACCACCGTTCTGCACCTCCCACATATTCACTTGTTTCCTGGCTACTGCATTCACCAGAACACAAAGCTGAGTGGCGGCTAGTACTAATTTTTTTCCTAAGTCATTAACCAAGGGATTTTTCCTCACTTGTCACCTCTCTCACATCACTCAACATTTCCAGCCCTCTTTCCTCCCTCTAGCCAGCTGACGTGACCTGAGTAGTTGGAAAGTAAAGGGGTAAGATGGGTAAAGAAGGGAGACAGAAATGAAGTGGAAGTCCTATCGTTGTAGGAGCCAGTATAAGTACCGAAAGATCACCAGTCCCATTGGCAAGAGGTCAGAGGCCTCTGTATGGCACAAAGTTCAACTGTGGCACACAGTGTCCGAGAGGACGTATTCCTAACGTGGCGGCACTGGCGCCAGTCGGCGCTTCCGCGAATTAGACGGGGCTGCTGCTGCTGGCGCAGGTGGCGGGTCTCGGATCAGAAGCCGCTGCGCAGGGCGGCGCCTTCAAAGGGCGCGCGGCCCCCGCGGGGCAGGCGGGCCAAGTTTTCTTTTGTTGGCGGCGGGCAGCCATTGTGCCAAGTGCGACCGGTCTGTTTCCCATTCTATTTCTGTCCCGCGAGAAGCCGCAGACTCAGGGAAATAAATTATGCCGCCCTTTCCCTCCCTTTCCAGCATGTGGGAACTGCCCTGAAAGGTTTTCTCTTTTTCTGGTAACTTGCGCGATGCGGAAAGAAAAATAAGTTAAAAACTTTTTAGCGACCTATTTGTCACTCCGTTGTGCCAGGGATGTAGAAGCGCGTTTCGCGGAGGAACTATTCGCCATCTCTCTCCCGGCGCCCTTTTGTATCGTTTTTGGCTTGCTCCCGCCATAAACTTTTCGTAACACCATGCGCGAAGGCCAACTGGCAACATTCCTCTAGCGCCCGCTTCTAGTCCTGGCGGAAATCAAACAGGAGACATGGTAGTTACGCAACTGTTGGTTATTTTCGTGGTGATCTTTGGCTGTTCCGCAATTGTCGTGAAAATGCTGCCTCTGTGCTGGTACATCACCGTGATCTTTTAAAAGCTTCAGTTGCCCGGAAGCTGTGTACAAGCCTCCACCAAAATAAATCACGAATGAATTATTACTCTGCTGCAAAGTGTGCCCTGATTTTAGCTTCCTGGCAGATTGAAACTGTCCGGTACACAATTTTATTCTGTTGGGAAGTTTCAAGATAAATCATTTTTTTTTCAGACTGTCTAGTGTTCCTTCACTTGTAGCAAATGCTCATATTTATGAAGTACACCAGGCGTTTGTTTACCCTTCCAGGCCGTCGAGTCTTTCCAGCATCACTATCCAGATTTATTCGATATGCTCGCGTTCGTTCTACCCTTCAAGTGTACCAAATCCACTTGATTCCAGATATTTTAACTTGCTTTAATAATGCTGTCTTTATCAGAACCATCTCTCTCCGGACTTTATTTCATAATTTGTTCAGTTTTGTTAGTGGGACTCAATAACGTCATCTCTACAGACTGTAGTTGTAATGAGTTTGTGGGTGTACATGTTTCTGTAGCATACGCTGAGAGATGTTTGAAATAGCTGTTCTACATGACTGATTTAGCATGTCTTCGCAACTTGAGATATCATAGAAGTGATCGCTCTTTCTCATTGACTCTATTACTGCTGTTATCGCTTCACTTACTTTGAAACTATTTCTGGAATTTATTCATCATTTGTCCAACCTAAATTGTACTTCCAGCTACGTTCCCCTATGGCCCCTCCCCCCTTTCTGAGAGATACCTTGCTAGACTGTGTTTTTGGTCTGAAACAAATATTCATGATCATTGACAAATCTTGCGCAGGTAATAGAGTCCGCATATAACGTCTGAGTCTTCCTCGCTAAATCTTCAGGCACGCTTTCTTTCTCAAACACACCGAGATCTTCTTTCTCTTTAGTAAGCCTTCTTCAGATAAAGAAACACGGGGATCAGATGAACTGATACACACCACGAGAAATTAGGCGTACTATGGCGCTATACTCATGACGTCATCAACATAAAGCTATATTAGTCATTTCTTACAACTGGCAGTGTAAATCTTCAGATACGCCGTTCTGCATCTGGGTATGCAGATTCTAGGAAAAGTCTCCCTCTGACTGAAAATAAGGGGACAGATAGGCCCCAAATATGTCACACAGTGGTACATGGCTAATTAAGTTTGATCGGTAACAGGAAACACACAAGTACGATGCCTCGCACATACAGGTAGACCCTACTAAGTTTACTCCGTGTAAAAGTGGGTCCTATATTCGTCAGTCACCACTATTATTATGGTGGTACGGGGAGATGGCGCTAAATGTTTGTTCCCGCAAGATTTTACTTGACTCTGAAGTATTCATTTATGTTATGGAGTGGCAAGGGCATATCAGTATAGTGTGGATGAATGTGATGTATGTAGGTGGATTAGCTGAGTATGTAATGTTAGATAGGGGTGGGTCTACTCCTCAACAACACTGTTTGGGCAGCCGATCTAATTGCACCCATCGAATGGACGAATTATCATTACTATTGTCATATACACTTACTCTACGAGAAACTGCCAAGGAGTCTCTGGTGCTTAATCTCATGTTCAGAAATTATGCTCCGTCACTTCTCTTTACTTTGGCTGTGATGACGGTATTTATCCCGACCAGGAGTATAACCAGCTCCCTTCAGGTTGAGAGCCATCGGTCGACAGTTGAGATGGACTGAATGCATGTTGACGTATGTTTCAGAATCTCAACATCTGTCCACATATGCGTAGAAATTCTTTTGCAACTAAATACCTCAGAATAACTACCATTTGAGTTATGGTAGAACAGCTTGGAGGCAAAGTATGAAATTCGATCTATCTTCCAAGAAACCTTATATAAAACGCACGAATGTCCAGCTCTTAGTTCTGCAGTGCACTGTGATGTTCAAAAATAAAATATCTATGCTTAAGGAACTGATTCGCTGGAGAAATTCCTCGAAGAAAACAGAGCAAAACTTTATCTTCAGGCTGTTCCTGGTTCACGGTTCCATATCATGAAGGTTCTCAACAACAAATGTTTGCATTATATTGGCTAAGTTCGCCAACAATGAAAGGGTTCAAAAATGGCCCTGGGCACTATGGGACTTAACACCTCAGGTCATCAGTCCCCTAGAACTTAGAACTACTTAAACGTAGCTAACCTCCTTAGACATCACACGCATCTATGCCCGAGGCAGGATTCGAACCTGCGACCGTAGTGGTCGCACGGTTCCAGACTGAAGCACCTAGAACCGCTCGGCCACCGTCGGCTGGCCACTGAAAGGGAAAAAAATGTGTTGCAATTGTTAGTGCCCTCGATAACCTTCCAGATTAATGACAACACTGTTCTTTAAGCAATAGCTGGCATGAATTTACGATACATATCTACGGTTGAGCCTAAAATTATGACCATCTGCTTAATAGAGTAACGATCCTGCGATGGAGTCAACAAGTCCTTGGTAGGCTCTTGGAGGATATTGCACCAGGCCCACGGACAGAAAACGCAATTTCCTTCAATTGCATACTGGTGGTTAGTGGATGCAGAGCTGGCACAAGATAGCCTTTCAGGTTTGGTCCATCGAATTCAGGTCAAGTGAATATGGTGGTCAAGACGGCAGCATGAGTTCACTATCATGCTCCTCAAGCCTCTGAAGCTCGATTCTGACCTTGTCTTGATGAGAAATGCCATAGCCGTCGGGAATGCATCAAGCACCACAGGATGCAGTTGGTCCGAAACAGTGATCTGGTAGTCGAAAGCTCTCATAAAACATAAAAATTTACTCTTTGTCAAAGTGGCTTACGTTAGTAACTTTCCCAATCGCTAGAATAATTTCCCACTCGTCTCTGCTCCACTTAGTTCCTTTTCTTATCGTGGCATCTGCCTGCAATGCTACCAGACGACATGCAGTACTGCGGTGGGCAGTGTATGCTCAGTTTGGCGTAGCTGTCCATCCTCAGTGACCTCCTCGTCATTAGTACGTTAGGAGCAAAAATTCAGTTCGTTTTATATGGGTCAGAAGATCATCAACAACTGACGTAACCTTCTTCGTCCAAAATAACGGTTGCACTAAAAGCACATTCAAACATGCTGGACTACAAGGTTTGAACTATTTGCACTTTTTAGGCCATAAACACTTAAAATTGTGTAAGACATCGCATTCAGACTGTAATTCGAAAGGATTCTACAAGCTGATCCCAACGTGGGACTGCAATGAAATGAGTCGTTGAGCATACCATTTTCAATCCGGAACGATCACCACGTATTGACATTGTCTATGCCACGTATGGAGCGGTACCATATACGATAAAGTAACATTCAAGACATGAGAATATCTCAGTTATGCCTCACATACATATGAGAAACACATTATCACCATACATCACGTTTTTTTCGCACGACATGGAAGATTCCTTAACTCGTCGACATGAACGTAGTTGGTGACGCTATAGCAGCTATCTCTTTCATCTGTGTGATGAGAGCGCAAAAATTATTGGTTATGCTGTTACTGCTAGTGAATATGTATTTATATACCTACTAATTAAATGCAAAAGTTATCAAATGAAACGAATTAATCTACCTATACTTAGAAAATTATCGTGTATCAGTGCCTGTCAGTTTTTTGTTCTGCCTTCGAACTACTCGTCCAAAGCTTACATTTTAATAATATCTGACCTTCATTACACAGCACAGTGATAAATAATAAGCTATGTTTCTTTACAGCACTATTTCAGAATACAGTATAAACTACCGTCACTGTTACCCTGTCTGGTTTTGTCTCTTCTTGTCCCGTGACCAACCCAGTTGGTATAATGGAGTCCTTTTCGTAAGGTACCTTGAATTTAATATTCTGTGGTTTCCCTCTATTGTTCTACATCCACATCTGTATATCTACACCTTCCGGGTGACACCGTTATGATGTTAAAAACTATCCGGGATGAAGAAAAAGGATAAATTTGTGGATTTGAAGTAAGAGAACCTGGTCCTGAGACGATCGAATCGAAAGTTACAAGCGAACAACCTCTGAACAAAGGACCTGTTCTACTGCAAGCTCTTCGCTTCCTATCTTTCGGAAGAAGTTAAACATGGGCTCCAAAGCGCATACCTTAGGGGCACTACTTATCTCTGCTGCTGTGAAACACATTCTTTGTGCTGAACAAGAGCTCGTACATTTAAGGTATGCGCTTCTTGGGGCCATGTTTAACGTACATTTTTTCTTGTTTTGGTCCGTGCTACCTCCTCCCAAAATATAGAAAGCAAAGGGCTTTCAGTAGAAGTGATTCCACTAGTCCGAGAGATCTGAAGGATTTTCACATACAACTTTCGACTCGGTTGATTCCTGACCAGGGTCCCTTACAACAAATGGATAAATTTTCCCATCGTTCCTGGAAGTGTCTAACATTATCACTGGATCGTCCTGTGTACTTTGCAAACCACTGTGACGTAGTATGCTTCGTCAGCGCGTTATATGAACAACGTGATAATTCCGCTTATTTTTTGCAATGCCTCAATTGGAATTTGTATTTGTAATGATTTTTGTTAGTGGCATTTTTCTTTCATGCTAATAAACATGTCCTTATATTTTTTTATGTACTAGACTTTAAATTATTTTGAGGGAAGTGCAAGATATTTGTGCTATACTTGTATTAACTCTAAATTATGGCTATTTTTACCTTACTCCCTTGGACTGCTAAAGTGTAATGTAAAGCATACTTTGGTGTTTAATAGAGTATACGCCTGTAGGGCAACGAAGATTTATACATTAACTTTTAAGCTGTGATATCAGTTCATACACAGGATTCCGGGAGCATTCCCTTGATAACGACATGGCCGAATTCCTTCATCCTTGCAATATCCGAGCAAATAGTCAGTCTGTCTGTATTTCTGACCTCGTTGTCGACGAGAAGAATCTTCCTTCCTTTTCTCTCATGTACTGTTAACTATCTATTATGAATGTGTATGTTTGTACAAACGCAAATTTTTAGATTTGCACGAGCCTGCCAAGACATTTCTGCCGTTTTGGACTGCATTAACTTGTTATAAGAAAACTAAAACCTTCCAGTATTAAAGAAATTTTCAATTTGACCTTGGAGCAGTTGATGATGATATGACAATGAGAACATAACAGTATTGTGCAGTTATCCCCTTTAGCTATCGTCCGAAGACACACGGCTAATATTAGTGTCATATGACAAACGTCATGGGATACTTCCCAGTATCGTACAAACGTCCTTTTTCCCTGCGTTGTGCTGCAGATCGACGTGGTACGGGCTCAGCAAGACACTGGAAATCCCTTGCCGAAAGCAGGCCGGGGTGGCCGAGCGGTTGTAGGCGCTTCAGTGTGGAACCCCGCGACCGCTATGGTCGCAGGTTCGAATCCTGGCTCGGGCATGGATGTTTGTGATGGCCTTAGGTTAGTTAGGTTTAAGTAGTTCCAAGTTCTAGGGGACTGATGACCTCAGATGTTAAGCCCCATAGTGCTCAGAGCCATTTGAACCATTTGAACCCCTGCCGAAATATTGAGCATTACTGCCTCTATAGCTGTTCATAACTGTCAAATTGTTGCCAGTGCACGAATTTCTACACCATATGGCTTCTCGATTATGTCCCATAAATGTTAGATGAGATTAAATTCGGGTGATGGGCGCTTGGGTGGCCAAATCATTCGTTCGAACTCTTCATAATGTTCTTTAAACCAATTGCGAACATTTGTGGCCAGGTGACATGGCTAATTGTCAATCCATAAAAATTCCATCAGTGTTTTGGAACATGAGGTCCATAAAAGGCTGCAAATGGTCTCCAAGGGCATCAGTAGGACAAGAGGACCCAGCCCATTCCACGTAAATGAAAACCACACCATCATGGAGCCACCACCAGACTGACAGTGGGTCCATTGCTCCATGGGGTCTGTGCCACACTCGAACCTAAAGTAACCTCTTACCAACTGAAATCGGGACTCATCTGATCAGGATATGATTTTCCAGTTGTATAGGGTCCGGCTGATGTGGCCACGAGCCCAGGACAGGCACTGCACGCGATTTAGCGTTGTTAACAAAGGCACTAGCGTCGGTCGTCTGCTGCCATAGCCCATTAACGCCAGATTTCGCCCCACTGTCCTAACGGATACATTCGTCGTACGTCCGACATTGATTTGTGCGGTTATTTCAGACAGTGTTGCTTGTCTACTAGCACTGACAACTCCAAGCATCCTATGATTATAGTATTAGTGAGTCACTGTTGGAAGCGGCCAACACACACTTTGTACCATTTTGTAGGGACACGAGATGGAGTTCTAACCTCCCACTTCCTAATCGGCCAACTGGATTGCGATATAATTAACCGTCATCGCGTATGCCTTATGAAATTTTGCAGTGAGTAAGGCTCTCATTACCTAAGAAAAATGACACCAGTGAGTCGGACGAAAGTGTCCAACAGACCCTTCTGAAGGAAGAATCTATTCTAAACGTAATCTAAACACTGATGATATTTTTGAAATGAGGGGAAATTTAGTGCAATCGCTCACGAACCATACGGGAGGAAAAGGGGTACCACGTAATATTTTTAATACAAAAAGTACTGATGACACAAAACAATACTGATTAGCTAAAAAGGAGACACATAAGCGATCGCCAGCCCAATATGGCAATGAGTCTTTAGAATCTTAAGAAAGGTAATGGCAAATAAATATAAGCAAATAATCACTGGCGTGGTAACTTAAGGTTGTCACATCTTTCCACAATACAACAGTTCACGAGAAAATAAGTGAATCAGAAAGCAATGAGATTGAATACTTATTCTGAAATACTAAATTCTGAAAGTAAGGTTGAATGAAGTTGCAGGTTAAATAAATGACTGGAGCTAACTAAAACTTCGTGATGTAGAAAATGGTTTTCAGTAACCTTAGTGCAACGTAATGAAAAATTCAGAAAAGGGCACGCAATTTACTTACGATTATTGAAATATTCGAGTGAATTTACTTTAAGTAGATGAACAATCGACTTCACTTTTACTGTAACAACAATAAGATACATACCAAGCCATCAGAGGTCACTCGCCAAGCTAAATAAAGAATAAATGAAACTGCACACCCTTAATTTGTACTGTATCTTTAGTTAGTAGTTTTTCCAGTGAAATTTTAGGTTACTTCAAGTAATTGAAGTTAAAACTCAAAATTGCAAATAAGTTAAGCCTCTGTTAAGCAACACAAGAATAACAGTTACTGAGGCAGGTAATTTAGACTGAAACTGGTCATTAGTAAACAAACAAATCTGGCAGTAAATAGTTAATCAGTTTTTATATTTTTAGGACACTCGATCATTGCTTTCAAAGGAAAGGATAATAATGACTGAGGACAATGACAACACACGTGCTCTACAAGTTTTAACTATTGCAAGTTATTATCCAAGTTGGTCACTGGGTAATACCTCTACAGAGTTAGTTATATTTTGTCACTTAACATTCTCACGACTCTGTAGCTGTGCGGAGGGCGAAGAATGTAGCCCGAAGAATGTAGCCGACGACAACGCTGAGCTGCTGCTGGTGGTTGAGAATCTTGAGTCGTCTCCAGAGCAACGAATAATAATGAGACATGCAGTAGTTGGAATTGTAGCTTCCTCCGCCTGTCCACTCCTACCTTTTTCTCAATACTCTCGGTTGACGAATTAGGTGACCATACCCTGGCGCGAGCATAGCTACATACCCCGTCTGCGGGAACGCCCAAAAAAATTTCCGCACTCTTTCATGACTCAAGGCGCTCTGTTTCCTCTCTGGTCACAGCGTGACAGAAACTCTCCATACGCAAAGATAAACAATTGCGCAGCTATACCCATTTCGTCTTTGCTGTCGAAACATTAAAATAATGTTCCCTTGGCTATTACCCAGCAATTTACAGTATTTACATTATAATTATAATCAACTATATACAGTCAGACGTAAATACATTTTGCATCCATTACATATTATTTATAGTTTCTGTAACAAAGCTTACAGCTTCAGAATTAGCAGTGCAGTACAAGTTATCAACGGATGTTAAACGGTGAAAAATTCTGGGTGGTGCTAAAGGATTTTCGGTGTTACGGAGTGATGACATAGGTTCATTTACAAAGGAAATTACTTAAAAATCATTCATGCGACCACTTCTAGAATATTGCTGAAGTGTGTGTGATCAGTACTAACAGGGGATATCGAAATTATGCAGAAAAGGACAGCTTGATTTATTACAGATTTGTTTGAACCGTGGAAGACTGGTACTGAGATACTGAAGAAACTGAACTGGTAGACTCTTGAAGAGACGTAAACTATACCAAGAAATTCTATTACACAAGTTCCACGAATCAGTTTTAAATTATGACTGAATGATGAAGAAACTGAACTGGTAGACTCTTGAAGAGACGTAAACTATACCAAGAAAGTCTATTACACAAGTTCCACGAATCAGCTTTAAATTATGACTGAATGATGAATGAATATACTACAAACCGTTACCTATTACTCCAATAGTAATCGTTAGGGTAAGATTAGAATAATTTTTTCACCTACAGAGGCATCTAAACAGTCGTTATTCCTGTACTCCATACGTGAATGGAACGGGAAGAAACCCCAATAACTGCTACAATGGGACGTGCACTCTGCCATGCACTTCTTGGTGGTTTACAGAGTACAGATGTAGATGTAGACGTAGATGTAGATGTAGGTGTACGATCGACTCGCTTTACTAAGAAGATGTGTTTCAGCTAAAGGTGCTACAGGGCTACCACGTCGAGGTTGATGGGATACATATGTCTCATTTCGGTAGCATGCAGTTTGAGCGTTGGGACGTCTATATCTCATGTCTGTCTAGTGCTAGAATGTAGCAAGATGCTTTCGGAATTTGGAGAAAAATACAACGGATCCTAGTGTGGATACACTGAAGGCTGTGAGCAATCAAATGGGGGGGGGGGAGGGGGGCGTGTGTTTAAAGGTGACACAGTGCGTTTGTTTCACTAAAATCAGAGCGAATCTCCATCATCTCCCTTCTAAGAGTGTCTGAAATAGCTACTCGTGTTTTCTTATAAGTCATAAAATTTTCTTGAAACATTACTACACATCTTAATGATGCTGTTGGTTTGTACATAATTTACATATTGTGGGACGTGGATGCACCAGAAAATTTCATAGTATGTCAAAGCCATCTTAAAACGTTATGTTGAAAACTTGTGTGAGATATTTCGTGATTTTCAATGTCAGGAGAGTAAATGTGTTTTGATATTATACTTTCTCCCACGGATTGTATTCTGATAAAATCATTCTAAACTTAAAAATTTAACTCTGAAAAACCCAGCTTCACATGAAGACATGCAACTAGTTAGATACATGGGACACATGTGTCACAATACCGTTTTTCAAAATTAGTCAGCTTGAATGTTTTTTGTTGTGAAACAGTATTATTTATCACAAAGAAAGGCTGTTTTTGACCTTTTGTTTTTCAAACACATGCAAAAGAAATTTAAATCACAAAAGTGTTAAAGAAGTTTATGTTAGGTATTCGTTCGTTGACCTAACATACTAGATGTACTTCACATATTTTCTGTTGATATTAATAACAGAGACAAAAAGCAAAACAATCAAAATACGTTGGCGGAAATTCAAATTACAACACGTGGGAGATCAGATGTTTTCAGTGAGTGAAATAACTTGAGGACGACCTAGTCAGAGCAACAGTCGAACGTCGTCTTTATCAAGGTAGGACAAGAAACTGGCTGTCTTGAATTATCTTGTTGAAAGATCACGTGAAAGAGACTTGGAAGTTACGGTATAGCCACCGGCCTAACACGACAGTAATATAACAGATACTGACCAAATTAATGGCTATTCGAAGCGGAGACGATTGTGTTGTGTACTCACTGGAACCCACACAGTCGCCGGAAAAAAATTCAACACCATTTTATTTACAAGTGAGGTGACAGGTCGTTCATTATCGCAGTCGTATTTTATAACAAATTAAGACTAGATGAAACACACATGTCGCAATAAAGCGGGCCCAAACAGTCGAACCACTACACGGTGCAGTCCCCTCTGGCGGCAACGTAGTCGTGTATTTTCGAGTGCAAACGTTCATAAAGGTACCGAATGTCATACGACTGCATCTTTTGTTGCAATTCGACAATGGCTCCTGCAGGCTCAGGAGAACGAGTAAGTTGTAACTGATGCCTCCTCATAAGAGCTGCCTGTGATTGGCCCTGTAAGTCGTGGGGGGAATGTGCTCTGGAACAGTTAGCTCAGCAGGTGTATGCCACACATCTGCATCCATAACTCGGATAAAGGCAGACTCTACTCTAGCCACTGTAGACAACTGAGTGCCGTTCGCTCTCGCGTCAAAACGTCCACGATACTATGGCAGCCATGCTCAGTGATGTTGTGGCGTCGGTGGTAGCCTAGCTAGAAACAACCGTGATCTTAATCCTGCTGCAAGAAGACGATTGACATTGGTCGTTGATATCACGTCACGTGCAACATGTACCAGCATTTCCTTCCTGGATGATGTACTGTCGGCCACCATTGCTAGCAAGATGTGTCGATCTTGACGTGCCTATGTACTACGTGGACCTCTGGAAACTGGTCTACAGGTGTGTGTATGTTCCACGGACCACTGTTGAAAGTAGCGACACACCACTGATACATTGTACCCTTCATCGGCAGCAATCCGTCGATACGTCCATCCGGATACATGCCCAAAATTTGACCCCGTTCAAATGACGGAATCTGTTCAATAGGAGTACGTAATCGTCGGTGAGTCATGATTGTACTAGAATGACTGTTCGTCTCTAAACTCAGCACAGGTACTGCCTGCAGAGTCAAACTGTGCACAGACAGGCCTCAAGAGCGCCATGTGGTCGCCGATGATCGTGACCAATGAGTCACTAACACTACAACCCATCAGAATGCACACATACCTGGTGTCACTGAGAACAGTCCTTGAAGCGCTTCATTTTTTGTCAGGCTCAGTATACCCGTATGCTGAGGACGAAACCAACGTGCAAAAGTTCGTTTTCCTCGGAGGATTCACACACGAAAATGTCCACCCTGTTGCTGTATACAGAACCGGGACTCGTGTGAAAAGTTGTGCCACTCTTGTGTCCAACCTTTTGTTTGGGTGCAACACTGAGGAGACGCCTCAGCTTGCTGCCACATCAAGGAAAGCAGCGACAATGGTCGCCGTGCTGACAGTCCTTGGTCAACCAGACGCCGTCTCACTGCCTGTGTAGGTATTCTCCTTGCTACAACACGCCCATTGCCTAGCACAATGTACATGGTGTGGCTGCACTACCTTTCACAGGTGAGTGAAGAGGATGCCCGTCCTCTCTGGCGCTAGACGCATGGGGTAATTAAGATTTTGCATGGCGTTCAGTTTGACCTTCCTGACCCCATTTATTCAATATTCGCACGGCATTTCTGGTATCGCGTCCAATGCGAGGAGCAATGCCGCAAAAAGATAAACCTCAGTCTCTAGAGGACACGATCCTCCCAGCCGAATTCCGACGAATGCTGGTAGACGTTTCAACTTCTTACGCAAGACTAGAAACGATCTTCTGCATCTACATCTATAAACATATTCCGCAGTCCACTGTATGGTGCATAACGCAGGGTACCTTGTACCACACTACTAGTCATTTTCCTTCCTCTTCCGCTCGAAAATGGAGCGGAAGTAAAGCGACGGTCTATATGCCTCTGTACGAGCCGTACATTGTCCTGTCTTGTCTTTGCGGTCCTTATCCGAAATGTACTTTGGCGGCAGTATAGTTGTTCCGCAGTCAGTTGCGAATCCCGGTTCTTTAAATTCTCTCGATAAAGTTTCACAAAGAGAGCGTTGTTTTCCATCCATAGTTATCCATTTGCGTTTACGAGGCATCTGTGTATTACTCGCGCGGTGATGAATCTTACCGTTAACAAATCTAGTAACACGGCTCTGAATTATTGTGCCTTTCTTTAATGTAACCTGATATGGATCCCAAACGCTTTAACAGTATTGAAGAACTGGCTGCACTAGTGCTCTATACGCTGTCTTCTCTAAAGGTGGTCTACACTTTCCTAAAATTCTTCCAATAAACCGAAGTCCACCTTTCACCTGCCCCACCTTACGTGCTCGTTCCATTTTATGTCGTTCTGCAACGTTGTGCCTAGATATTTAGTCGACGGGACTGTGTCGAGAAGCACATCAATATTAATGTACTTGAACATTAGTGGATTTTCTTTCCTTCTCATCTACTTAACTTACATTTTTCTACAATTAGAGAAGATTGGCAGTCCTCACACGAAGTAGAAATTCTGTTTAAAGTATCCTCTATCCTTCTGCGGTCGCTCAAAAACGTCACTTCCTTGTATACTACAGCGTGTCAGCAAACAGTCACAGATTGGCGCTTGCCCTTTTGTCATATCATTTGCATATACAGAGAACAAGAGCTGCCCTATCAAGCTTCCTTGGTCACTCCAAACGATATCCTTATCTCTGACGAACACTCGCTGTTGAGGGCAACATACTATCTTATTACTTAAGAAGTCTTCGAGCCTGCCACATACGTGTTCCGTATGCACAGACTTTCTTCGCAGTCTGCAGAGGGACACCATGTCGAAAGCTTTCCAGAAATCTGTGACTGTTTCGCTTCACCCGTATTCGCAAGATGTCATGTGAGGAAGGGCAACGTGAGTTTCCTGCGAGCGATGGTTTCTAAAACGGTGCTGTTTGTGGACAAAAGCTTTTCCGTCTGAAGGAAATTTATTATATTGAAAACTAGAATACATTCAAGAATTCTTCAGCAAACCGCTGTCAAGGATATTGGCCTGTAATTCAGCGAGTTCGTTCTGTGACCCTTCTTATATACATAGGTCACCTGTCTTTCTATTCTTTCTTTAGCATCTCAACGCCAAAGATCCTTCTATAATAAAGTCAACTATGCCGGAGTGTGTGCGACGGTCAAACGACGTTATTCCTGAACGATACTTCAGTTTCAGCTTTCGTTTTGCTGACTCCTATTGCCATACGAGACTGGCCGAGGAGTGACTGGATGGAAGCTTTCGACCCGCTTAACGCTTTTACGTGTGATCAGAATTTTCTCGGCAAGATCTTTCGCTAAGGCACGACCGTGTAAGTTGTTGTGCGAATTGTGCATCGACCTTTTTATTGACGGTCGAATTTATACTAACTTTTGGCTTTCGACATTTCCGTGTCCATTTTTGAACAGGAAGTGGAACAATCTCTACTTCCTCAGAATTTTCCAATTTCGTTATTAAATCAGGATGGGTCTTTTCCGTCATTAATCCACTCACTCAGCGCATACCTCTCTACAGCGGGATTTACAGTCAGTTTAAGCTTTGCCCTTAATCCGTCTACGTCCATCGTACTGGAGCTAAATGATGTCCGTTCATCGTCTAAGTAAGATATTGACAACTGCTTATCTGCTCTTCCTAGCAGAAACGTTCTGCTAGCTTTCCTCGTGGATTTATTAACTTTAGTACCCCTCGACGGAATGACGACATGATGATGGCTAATACTTGTCTCTTTAGTGACACTATCGATAAGGTCAGGCCTTTTTCTTCTTCCTTTTATTTTGTTATTGCCTGTGGTTTATCGAAATAGCTACTTTTCGGAAAAAAATTTTCAGAACTACTTCACAAGACAGTCTGTTAGTGTCACCTGCAATGAATCCATAGACGTCCCAGTCTATACTCGGTAGATTAACGTCATCTCCATCTAAAGATCATCTCACAACCAAATAACATTTAAATGCCTCTTCTGAATAAGAAACCCGTGCCAGTCATATGTAACCCAGGCCTGTACTACAATTCACGCCAATTTCATTTTAGTTCCAAGACCCCTTCATGGTACAGGAATGTTAATAGCAAGATGTGCGGGACCAGATTTACGTGATGCTGCAGATAACTTCGCCAAACAAATTTATGCAGGGTGGCAAAACTGAAAGTAAGAGGAATGTGATCTCAACAATTCGTCATAACGTAATATATGTAGCAGAGAAATAGTTAGTTCATAAACTACTTCGACAGCGGAAAACATTTTGCTCGTGACATTAAGTCAGAGAACAGTACGAGAGAATTTCAATGTCATTTAGCTGTTATAAGTAAGAGGCCTTCGTGGCAGAATATTTTCAAAATTGGCATGCTTCCTTACACTTAAAAGTTTTTTGATATGCATGACGTAAGAATTCCAAGCTAAATGAGGAGTCCTGCGCTGTCGGTGGTTTCGGCATAAAATAACGCTGGGACGTATCCTCAAACTCACAGCAGAATTGCCTACACGTAGCAAAAAATTTGTGTCACCCTAGTTCATAAAGCATGTCGAATTTCATGATCTATAAGTACTCTAGATTGTTTTAATAACGCTACCGAAGTGTCAGATATTAAGAATTCTCCACAATGACGTGTATCTATACGCCTAACGGAGAATGATAAATTTCGGAATGCTTACCTGATTAATAACTTATAGTCACTATTACGTAAAAAATATCTTGTACCTAAGGAAGAAATTTCATACCTCCTGTTGCAATGTTATTGGCAGGGCGACAGTAAGTCAGATGCAGACAACATATGGTACAACGTGGCTATTATAACTCTGATAAATACAATTATTGTTGGAGACAACACAATGAAACTGCCGTTTCCGACACACAGGGCGGAGTATCGTATTTAACTGAGTAGACAGTCGATGATAATTAACAAGAACGAACATAATTAACTGTAACAGAGAGCTTCTCCATCAGCGGGGCACGAATTCGTGATTGTCTCCGTGGCAGTGTTTCCCTGAACGTCAATGATCACAGGTGGAATTCTATTTGCGAACTGTGATGATAAACAATGCCGCTTATTTATTCTGAGTATTCGTGTACCTCTCCGTTCATCCCGAAAGCTTTATAGAGCACCTGACAATTTTATTTGAGGATACTAATCAAAAGATCCCTGCCGAAAGGTTGTGTTGCTGTCTTCATTTGTGGGCTGGTTTGCTAGAGCGTGTTGACAAGCTTGTCTCCAAAGACGTTGGCAAATCTAACAAGATGTACTGCAACTACAAACAATTCCTATCTGATACACCTCCAATAATATAATTTGAGGACAAATATAAAAATTTCAGTGAAATTAAATTTCTTTCCAAACGTTATTGACAGCTAATGACCCAATCACGACATCCGTCTATCCCATATACCAGTCTGCAGTCGGCACGCTTGTCAGTCCTCCAACCAACGAAACTTTTCCCTCTCCATTTCCGCACAGTTCCTCATTCAAATTCTGTTCTTTCCTAACAGCCACTGCTACTATCATTTCAAACAGCCTCAGTTACTGCCAGTTCAATCTTTTCTTTGTTTATGCCTCCCAGTTCTAATAGTACTAAACATGACTTCAAATGTGGTGATCTGATGTATTAAATTCTTAATACCCTTTACTATTATTAGTATTATGAGCGTCAAATGTTATTGTTATTATTATTATTATTATTATTACTGATATTGTGAAGGTAATGTCACTGGTGTGTGTTTTCCAGGTCAGATGCAAGAAAGGCCCTTAAGGGCCTAATCTGATCAGGCTAAATGAACAATAAATGAATAAAGAGGGAAATCTTTGTGGGTTTAAGAAACATTACTCAAACAAAAGTCAGCTCACTCGTTTTCATGCTATGCCTATGAAACTACGAATGCAAAGCTAATGGCAAATTTTATCTTGGGTTTGTTATTAAATAACGTTTCTGTTACTAGTCACGATTTTCTATTACATTTCTTTACACGACGCGTTTTGGGAAACAATTACGATTTTTTCTCTGTGTACTATTCAATTTTTTCGTAACGTTTTCAGTGTGTAAGGTTCTGCAATGTTCTGTTGAGTGTACTCCAATATATCAAAAAACGCACAGTTCTTAGTTGATTACCCAGATTTGCATGTAGCTAGTGAGGAAATTTTGAAAAACTTCTACTTACAGTTTTCTTATGTTCCATTTGTGGTGAGCCCCACACATGTTAAACATCACACACAATTTCACATCGTGAATAACAAACTTACATAAAGAAAAAGTTTAAAAAGATGTTTTAAATGTTTTCAACATGATTTGTAGGTCTTCCACATAGCACAGAGGATGATATACTTTTTACAGAGGATATTTATCTTAACAATCTGGTTAGTGATTTTCTTATACCTATTGACAGTGGTGCTTGCAATGCAGATTGCCGATATAAATACCCTCTGTACAAAAGTATGTCATACTCTGTGGAAGATCTATAGTATTATCCCTCTTGACTACATTTAAGAAATCTTTGTAACTGATTGATTATGTAAGTTTGTTATTATCGACGTATAATGTGTCCAGAAAATTGTTTGTGATGTTTAACATATGCAAGACTCTGCAAAAATGAACCACAAGAAAACAGTAAGTATAAGCTCTTCAAAATTTCGCCACTAATTATGTATAAAGATCGATAATCAACTAAGAATTGCGTCTTCTTCGATGTACTGTAGTAGATTCTTCAGAACATTGCAGAACCTCCCACATCCAAAAATTACGAAGAAATGGAATAATGTAGATGGGATTATGGATTATGGATTATGTATACCATGGAGAAGAAATAAAAACTTTGAGGTTCGCCGATGACATGGTAATTCTGTCAGAGACAGCAAAGGACTTGGAAGAGCAGTTGAACGGAATGGACAGTGTCTTGAAAGGAGGGTAAAGGAAAACGAGGATAATGGAATGTAGTCGAATTAAGTCGGGTGATGCTGAGGGAATTAGATTAGGAAATGAGACACTTAATGTAGTAAAGGAGTTTTGCTATTTGGGGAGCAAAATAACTGATGATGGTCGAAGTAGAAAGGATATAAAATGTAGACTGGCAATGGCAAGGAAAGCGTTTCTGAAGAAGAGAAATTTGTTAACATCGAGTATAGATTTAAGTGTCAGGAAGTCGTTTCTGAAAGTATTTATATGGAGTGTAGCCATGTATGGAAGTAAAACATGGACGATAAATGGTTTGGGCAATAAGAGGATAGAAGCTTGCGAAATGTGGTGCTACAGAAGAATCGTAGAGAGAGACCAAGAGATGAATACACTAAACAGATTCAGAAGGATGTAGGTTGCAGTAGGTACTGGGAGGTAAAGAAGCTTGCACAGGATAGAGTAGCATGGAGAGCTGCATCAAACCAGTCTCAGGACTGAAGACCACAACAACAACAGCCATTTATTACGACGCATTGTGTATTAATTTGTAATGGATGGATGGAGTGATCTGTGAATTGAAGTGGATGGATGGTATGCTGAAAGGAAGATCTAGTAGTCAAATAACTACTACAAAAAATTTGTCAATCAGAGATTGCTACAGTTGGAAATTATGTCGTTCGCAAAATCGGGAGTACGGAGTGAAGGGATTGGGCGAAGGGGTGATACGTTAAGGTTGAGTCTCATATGAGGGTAGCGGAGGGAACGAGGCAATAAATGTTTCATGTGGAAGATTTTTTGGCAACAGTATTGAGGGGAGACGGTCGAACAATGGAGTGGCGCATGAAGTTCCAATTTATGGAGCGACGATTCCAGAGAGGGTGAGAGGAGGGAGGTGGCAGCGCCCGCGTTGGCCGCGAGCCACGCCGCAGCCGGCGGGCTGGCCCTCTGCGCAGAGATAAGGGCGGCGCCGCCCTGAGGGCTGAGGGCCGAGGGCCGGCCCTGCACCGGCTATAAATCGGCTCAGCGCCGTGGCCGCGGCCGCGCCAGTCGTAAACGCAAAGTGGCAGCGGCCGCGCTACGCGGAACTCCGCGCCTCCTAATGACGCTGCAATGAGCGGTCCCTCCTCCAACGGCTAGGGGGAGGGGGGTGTGGGGTGGAAGGGGGGAGACACACCGTCTTGGTGAAATCCATCTGCACAGACCCCGTTTTCCTGGAAGACCTCATTAACAGTAACATCGGTATGAAATCAGTAAATACAGGATGAACTACGGGAAACAGATTTTCAATGAACAGTAGTGCTTTGATTTTATGAACAATATTTTTATTTATACTAAAGGCTGCTGCTGTCGTTACGGCCTTCAGTCCCGAGACTGGTCCCATGGAGCTCTCCGTGCTAGTCTATTCTACGCAATTCCCTTCATCTCTGTGTAACGGCTGAAGCCTACATCCATTCGATATTCATCTACATCTACATCTACATGATTCCTCTGCAATTCACATTTAAGTGCTTGGCAGAGGGTTCATCGAACCACAGTCATACTATCTCTCTACCATTCCACTCCCGAACAGCGTGCGGGAGAAACGAACACCTAAACCTTTCTGTTTGAGCTCTAATTTCTCTTATTTTATTTTGATGATCACTCCTACCTATGTAGGTTGGGTTCAACAAAATATTTTCGCATTCGGAAGAGAAAGTTGGTGACTGAAATTTCGTAAATAGATCTCGCCGCGACGAAAAACGTCTTTGCTTTAATGACTTCCATCCCAACTAGCGTATCATATTTGCCACACTCTCTCCCCTATTACGTGATAATACAAAAAGAGCTGCCCTTTTTGCACCCTTTCGATGTCCTCCGTCAATCCCACCTGGTACAGATCCCACACCGCGCAGCAATATTCTAACAGAGGACGAACGAGTGTAGTATAAGCTGTCTCTTTAGTGGACTTGTTGCATCTTCTAAGTGTCCTGCCAATGAAACGCAACCTTTGGCTCGCCTTCCCCACAATATTATCCATCTGGTCTTTCCAACTGAAGTTGTTCGTAATTATAACACCCAGGTACTTAGTTGAATTGACAGCCTTCAGAATAGTACTATTTATCGAGTAATCGAATTGCAACGGATTTCTTTTGGAACTCATGTGGATCACTTCACACTTTTCGTTGTTTAGCGTCAACTGCCACCTGCCACACCATACAGCAATATTTTCTAAATCGCTTTGCAACTGATACTGGTCTTCGGATGACCTTACTAGACGGTAAATTACAGCATCAAGATTTTTTGGCAACAGTATTGAGGGGAGACGTATCATATTCGAAATTTACCCCCCCCAGTACAATATTTGCCCTCTCCCCTGCCTAACCCCCTATAATTACAGAATTAACGATATCTTCACAGCTTGAGATGTATACCACGAGCCGATTGCTTCCTTAGTTTATGACATTAATTTTTCCCCCAATTCGATTCAGTATCTTATACCAGCCCATTCGATACATTACCTTATAGCACCACAGTCTTTCCTGCAAATTCACTCAAATAATCTCACGCAGAAAAACTGTCCAACTTACTAACCCTTTCGATGCTAAAGACATGCTTCTGCATTCCATGCTCAGACGATGAAGAACCTTATATTATAACAGGACAAATCTTAACAATTATCTACTTTACATACTTCTTAATTAATGTACATGTTGCAAACACATGAGATAAACTAATTAAGGAATAATAAGTTAATTAGCTTAGGAAAAGCATATGTTTTGAAAACATAAAACTAGAAGTTTAACTCTTCTATTAACTTTTCTTAAAAATTTCACTAAATAAATGAAATAAATAAAATCTTTAAACCGACAAAGAAAATAAAAAATTTAAAGATAAAGGCAAAAAACTTTTTCAAGCTAAGTACATTTTGTTACGGCTATACTGTTCGCCAAATGCTAGTGCCTGTGCTGAGAGACGGCGTTCCGGCAGACGTCAGATGCATATCATACGATTTTTCGAAAACTATTACGTTAAAAATATTTTATTACTCCATATCATACAGTCAGATACCTTCGCTCGATAACGAACTGAATTTCTTCTCGTTATCCGTCATACTTACGACGCTGCATCAATTTAAGTACAACACTGCACGAAATTTTAAATAGTTTGCAGAGATAAAAAACTCATTGCGTAATCTTCGAGAATGGTTAACTTTGTCTCATACATTGCAGTAAATGAAATGTAGATGAGATACCGAATGTCATTTAAAATAGGGAGCAGAACGATTTCTCACTTCGTTGTCGAGTTATTGGGTTATATATCCGACAGGTGGTCGCGCGCGACGTACCCAGGTCTGTCTCTGCGGGTTTACCAGGTGCTATGATATAGTTATATATCATCTGGTTTTAATAAACCTATTAGGTGAAAAAATTTGATTTTTCCACATCTTAACGTCAGATATCTTCCCTCGATAAAGGACTGAATTATTTTTCGTTGTGTGTCAAAGTTACTGCGCTGCATCAGATTGAGTAAAACATTATGCGAAATTTTAAAGATATTCGTAGAGGTAAAAGAGCATTGTGTAAACTTTGCGTATGGTTGATTTTAGCTCTTGCATTGCGCTGAATGAAACGTAAATAAGACATGGAAATCTTACACTACTGGCCATTCAAATTGCTACACCAAGAAGGTGACGTGCTACAGACGCGAAATTTAACAGACAGGAAGAAGATTCTGTGATATGCAAATGATTGGCTTTTCAGAGCATCCACACAAGGTTGGCGCCGGAGGCGACACCTACAACGTGCTGACATGAGGAAAGTTTCCAACGGATTTCTCTTACACAAACAGCAGTTGACCGTCGTTGCCTGGTGAAACGTTGTTGTGATGCATCGTGTAAGGAGGAGAAATGCGTACCATCACGTTTCCGGCTTTGATAAAGGTCGGATTGTAGCCTATTGCGACTGCTGTTTATCGTATCGCGACATTGCTGCTCGCGTTGGTCGAGATCCAATGACTGTTTGCAGAATATGGAATCGGTGGGTTCAGGAGGGTAATACGGAACGCCGTGCTGGATCACAACGGCCTCGTATCGCTAGCAGTCGAGTTGACAGGCATCTTATCCGCATGGCTGTAACGGATCTACAGTCTGGAACCGAGCAACCGCTACGGTCGCATGTTCGAATCCTGCCTCGGGCATGGATGTATGTGATGTCCTTAGGTTAGTTAGGTTTAATTAGTTCTAAGTTCTAGGCGACTGATGACCTGAGAAGTTAAGTCGCATAGTGCTCAGAGCCATTTGAACCATTTTTGTAAAGGATCGTGCAGCCACGTCTCGATCCTTGAGTCAACAGATGGGGACGTTTGCAAGACAACAACCATCTGCACTAACAGTACGACGACGGTTGCAGCAGCATGGACTATCAGCTCGCAGAACATGGCTGCGGTTACCCCTGACGCTGCATCACAGACAAGAGAGCCTGCGATTGTGTACTCAACGATGAACCTGGGCGCACGAATGGCAAAACGTCATTTTTGCGGATGAATCCAGGTTCTGTTTACAGCATCACGACGATCGCATCCGTGTTTGGCGACATCGCGGTGAATGCACATTGGAAGCGTGTATTCGTCATCGCCATACTGGCGTATCATCCGGCGTGATGGTATGGAGGGCCATTGTTTACACGTCTCGGTCACCTCTTGTTTGCATTGACGGCACTTTGAACAGTGGACGTTACATTTCAGATGTGTTACGTCCCGTGGCTCTATCCTGCATTCGATCCCTGCGAAACCCTACATTTCAGCAGGATAATGCACGACCGCATGTTGCAGGTCCTGTACAGGTCTTTCTGGATACAGAAAATGTTCGACTGCTGCTCTGGCCAGCACATTCTCCAGATCTCTCACCAACTGAAAACGCCTGTTCAATGTTGGCCGAGCAAATGGCTCGTCACAATACGCAAGTCACTACTCTTGATGAACTGTGGTATCTTGTTGAAGCTGAAAGGGCAGCTGTACCTGAACACGCAATCCATGCTCTGTTTGACTCAATGCCCAGGCGTATCAAGGCCGTTATTAGGGGCAGGGGTGGTTGTTCTGTGTATTGATTTCTCAGGATCTAAGCACACAAACTGCGTGAAAATATAATGACATGTCATTTCTAGTCTAATATATTTGTCCAATGAGTACCCGTTTATGATCTGCATTTCTTCTTGGTATAGCAATTTTAATGGCCATTAGTGTATTAAAAGAGAGAGCAGAACGATATCTCACTCCGTTCTCCAGTTATTGGGTTTTATATCTAAAGGACGGTCGCCCGTCTTTGCGCATCGCGAATCATGTGGTCATAACAATCGTTATATCTCATAAACGATTCAAGATATCTAAAAGAGGCTTTTTGCAAATGGTACGTAGCATGCAATGAAGCACGTATATTATACAATAAACACTTGAAACTTTTTTATTCAGCGAGATACGGAAGTAGCTCGCCCGTAACAATGAGAGATCGTTGGCTCAGGACACTTGCAGATCTCCATAACACTGTAGGAAAACCCAATCGGCCCACATATATAAGAGAGCAGCACCTGAGAAATGACGTAGTGAGACGCAATACTCACCCACAGCAGTGAAAATGTTAATAATATGCTTTCCGCCAGATCAATTTGGGTCGTAATGGGCAACAGGATCAGCCCTTCAAAGCGGTTTAACGGGAATTAGCTCATGGATTTGTCCTCACTCCACTGCTGTTTAATCCTTACACCTCCGATATGCCTTAAGGTAGATTTCGTAAGTTAGCCTACGCCGACGACTGGGAGCTGTCAGTGGGACACCAAAATTTTAAAGAAATGGAAAGCATGAATTAGCAATAATGGGAACATACTTTTGCAGATGGAGACTGTAACCAAATCCCACCAAGACAGTGACAGCCTGTTTTCTACTGTGCATCAGAGCGATAAACAGACAGCTCCAGGTTCATTTTGGTGACAGACTGCTTCATCACAATCTGTGCACAAAATATCTAGAGGTTACATTGGACTTGACACTGTCATAAACGCATATGGAAAACATCACGGTGAAGATACGCACTAACAACAACATACTACGTAAGCTGTGCGGAACAACCTGGATTTCAGATACTGAAACTCTGCGCATTTCAGCACTTGGACTAGTCTGCTGCGCAATATGATGCTCTAGATCGGATCAGTAATTCGTATACCTACAAATGGTCGACACACAGCTGAACAACATAATGAGAAATTCCAGCGGTACACTAAGATCAACTTCTGTCGAATAACACCCTCTGACCTTCGACGAAAAGCCGCTCATCTTCGTGAGTTTCTACACATACAAGGCAACTAGCAACTGGCTGCCCATCAACGGGCGGTTATCCTGGATAAAACGGCTTCGATCAAGAAAAACATGGATGAAAATAACCATGGAACGCCACACATCGCAGTTCAACTTAAGCGTTTCGTGGGAACAGAGACTGGAATGGGGCTTTTTCTGCTCGTTGCCAGAACTTGCCCTGCATAAGAAAGAAACTCCCTGCTTTCGACCAGTCGCGCAGAACATGAACACCAACGAGCAGAACACACACCAACCACCTCAGATGCGCGGACTTTCTTCATAGCTGGGCTAACGATCCGTCCCAGCTATGTGATTGTGAAACAGCCAAGCAAACCATTCACCACATTATTACACAATGTCCCAATAGGGCGTGCCTGGACATTCAACAAGTTCATGATGGCAAATGGTGACGAAACTGATAACATTAAATTTGTAAATTACGTGTGCTATTGTTTGTATTGTATTTAGTATCAAGCTTAAAAACCGTAGGAGGGATAAAAAAGTCTCCGTAAAAGCCTGCAGTCCAGACAGATATCTTCAGGAGATACTTCCTAAAATTTTATTTTATAAATGTTTTAAAATGGTGCTTCCTAGGTTTCGTGAAACATTTTATTGTAAATAGATATCACTAATAGCTAAGAGTTTTTATTTTTATTTTCCTACAACTAGCTTTCATCTTAAGGTCATTACCTGGCATAACTTACAAAATTTATTATGGTAAATAACTGACATATATGATTTTAACCCAATAATTACTTATCACTGTGCGTATATGTCGCCCTGAAGTAACGCGACGACATCGAAAAGTCTGGAACATTGATAAACAATTATGATTACCTTTCAATATTATACACGAAAAATTTCGTACGTTCTGCTAGGTGATGACCTCAAGGTTGAAGCTAATTGGAGAATAATTAAACGAGAAATTAAGTATTTACAACAAAATTTAAATTTATATTCTCTGCCACCAAATATCTCTTTAACAGAAATGCTTTTCTTACTGTTTTCGAGCAGCATTTTGTATCCTGTGTATTTCCACCATTGCGTTAAACATACAAGATACGTAATGACAGTCACGACATTTATGACCAACACTTATATACGGCCATCACTGTAGAGTAGTTTGAAGCAGAAATCTGCGAAAAACACTGCATTACATGCCTCAGAACACGAGTTTGTCCGCAGCTCGTGGTCTATGGGCTAGCGTTCCTGCCTCTGGAACTCGGGGTCCCGGGTTGGACTCCCGGTGGGGTTGGGGATTTTCTCTGCCAGGGGACTGGGTGTTTGAGCCGGCCGCAGTGGCCATGCGGTTATAGGCGCTACAGTCTGGAACCGCGTGACCGCTACGGTCGCAGGTTCGAATCCTGCCTCGGGCATGGAAGTGTGTGATGTCCTTAGGTTAGTTAGGTTTAAGTAGTTCTAAGTTCTAGGGGACTGATGACCACAGTAGTTAAGTCCCATAGTGCTCAGAGCCATTTGAACCATTTGACTGGGTGTTTGCGTTGTCACCATCATTTCATCATCAGCATTTGTGACCGCGGCTAGATGGAACCTCGTACAGGCGCGGATGACCGCGCAGTTGAGCGCCCCAGAAATCAATCATCATCATCATTATCAACACGATTGACGGCATTCATGTGACCACTGCAGTCTAATAGATCAGTGGTTTCCGAATAATGTAAGCCAACACAATCTATGATGTCTCTCCCACATAAACAGTATCGATCGACGATGAGACCAGAACTGTGGCTGAAGTTCAACGTGTGTTACGGTCGTGTAGACAAAATTGCGGTCATTCCGTGCTGTGGTCAAAGTGTGTAGTCCAGTGGCCGCTCATCGCATAGTTACAGTCTTGTTCCTCTCATTGGTTCGTCTCTTCTCTCTCTCTCTCTCTCTCTCTCTCTCTCTCTCTCTCTCTCTCTTTCTCTCTCACACACACACATTTCGCTGTCGGACAGCACGCCCTAAGCGAGACCGAACGTCACGGCGTGATAAATCCGTTTCTCAGAGAGCGGTCATTCTGCAGGTTCAAACTCATTCACATGCGGATATTGCGTCCTTTGACGTCTGTGAGAGATGTTGGGACTTGCTTTGACGTTGTCCCGTAGTTTGAAGGATCCTCGCTGATACAGAGTGATGTAACATTAGCCTTTCTGGGGTCACCGGAGAAGGTTGAGCTTGTTGAATGCGTTCGCCACCTCTCTGAAATCTGAATCACTCATTTCTACTACAGCACTCGACACGTTCAACTCTTGGTTTGTGATTTCTGTAATTTTCACAGTTTTTAGTGGATGTGGTAATGTCGTAAAAATTTTGTACCTTGACTCGCTCAAAAACTCAAAGTTAATTCAATAATATTTCAAAATAATTGGGTTAGAATGTGCAAACTCCCTAGCTGGTAGCCGAGTCGTTGACTTTTGGAGCACACCCACACAGGCGCTAGTAATACGAGCTGGTAGCGGATCAAAGAGTTGCTCTCCACGCTTTTTTACTGCTTTTTTATTACCAGCAATTGAAAGGCGTAGTGGAGGATTTACGCTGCAAAGAAGACAATGAAATTGTGTTAATATTCTTTTTCCGTGATGTTATTTCTTATTCTCTTCTTAACCTTTCTTTGTTACAACTGGTGTGACGATGTAGAATGACTCATTACGTCGTGAGATAACTTCCTTTGTCCGCATTTCTATTAAGTCAAGCATTCCCCATAATCAGTTCTGCACACACTAACTTCTGTCTATCGTTACAGTTTAATCGTCTGTTGCTTCTTCCTTTGACAAATAAACTTTTCCTTTTTTCTTGCTCTATACTGCACTAAACAGTTACTTCTGTAGTATTTGGAAGTAGATATGTTTTAATCTGTAAGACCAACATGTATCTACATCTTAGATTTTCCTTCCACTCCAAAACTCTGTTAATACTCTTGCGTCGGTCACCCCTTCTCTCTTCTCATCCATCACCAAATGCTAATATTGTAGCACCCATCTTTCACTTAGGTTTTGTAGCATCATTTCTTCCTCTTTCGGATGTTGTAACGTAATAATTGAATACTGGCTTGGAGATACATAACGTACTGGGAAATAAAAACAGCAATAACTGAGATATAAAGTAAATTACTGTAAAGTAAACAAGTACCTTTCCATATAAAGAGAACATTTTGTGCCTGCAGTATATTAAAATAGGACTTTTATCTTAGACGGTCAATATCAAATATTTGGCAACTAATACTGATTACATGTAATTCTACATTGAAAAAGAGAAGCATATTGCTATCGAGGAATAATCATAAAACATAGGTTAGAATATTTGCTCGTACAATAACGTGGAGTAAACTGTTCACACAAGGGTAATGTGCTCTGCTTCATCATTAATGGGGTTGCCATAACTACTTACGAATGGAAGGGAAGCTGAGGTATAATCACGTATGGGGGGGGGGGGGGGTGAATGTGGGAACCCTCGTATTTGTTTTACGAATCGGTAACATTTTTTATTGGCCGTTAGAACACGAAGACGGCGGGCAACTTCAGTAAAGCCATGAGGCTCGGTAGTGATAGACGTGTTATTGTTGAGCAAAATAATTTGTTACGCTTTTGGGGTTGTATATCTTACTGTGTGAAAATTTGTTTTTCAGTAAGGAACTTACTTAAATTGAAGCTAGTAATACAGTGAATGACACTTTTAATAGGCTTTGTGAATATATGCCTCGTTAAACAATTCTTCACTTCTTTCTTACGCAGAGAAAATTTTACAGATAAGGTACAGTTGCGGTAAAACCGCGTATAAGCAATGGGATAAAACCGGAATTAGTTGATATCACCCTGATTTCGTAACGTATATGAGTGACGTAAAAATTACATGCGTTTAACGGTACACTGCTTGTGTACATGTTTCCATAATTAAATTTAATAATTACTTACAGAATTTACAGTTATTTTGCGCCAATTTTCAGATTATTTTTCTCACTAATAATATGATTGACGTTTAGAAATACGGGTTAATGTAAACCATCAAAAATAAGTCCTCATGGTTCATAGATGTTTCTCATGCCTTGCTTATCTTTCACTGTAATAAATTTGAAGTGCTAACAATGAAAGTTTTCTTTGTTATCTAGTTTTATACGTAGCTATCCGATTATACTCTAGCTGCCGCTACAATTCGTTTATGGTACTGTGAAGCAGTTAGGAAGCCGAAATATTACCATGCACAATAGCAGCACATTCTGAGCATCAATTTGTGCTGTGATGTAGCAGAAGACATTCTCACCGTCACTGCTGTAACCAGTAAAGATATGGAAAGCTTGAGCGCATGTTGGAAGAGCTAAAAATGTCCAAATCTCTGCAAGAAAAACATATGTATCTACCTCTTTGTCAACACAATAGCAACGCAGAAGGTAAATGTGGAAGTTTAGTGTCAATATATAATATTCAGTTTTAATCCCCAATTGTAACTTTTTATCGATCTCTAGTAGTTTCAAAGACCTAATCAGAAACACAGGTCACAGTACAAATTAATAAATATCTCTTGTGGGGATAACGCGTGTATTCTTTGTGGCACACCTCTTCTTTAGTAGACAGGAACACTTAATATTAAAACGTTTGATGTCCACCTTTTCCAACAAAGACACCGAAATCAACTTCGACACCATGACTGCACCTCGAGAACTCAGGCGATAAAAAGCAAAACTACGAGGACGAAGCAAGAATAAAACAGAATTTTTGTTTGACGAGCCCTTTTGCAAACGGAGAGCGGCGCGATCTCTGCCCACTGTTGCTTTCATTTCCAATGAGTAGCGCCCGCAGCTAGAACTCTGTCGTATCGTTTCTTCAGTCAGAATCGCGTATTAGAGAAAGAGGTTCTGTTGTGTAACCCCGTTATAATCAAGTTCCTTGGATTTCGGAAAATGTCCGCAAGCTGGGTGCCTCGTCTTCTCACCGCTTGAAGACAACGCTAGATCCAACACAGCTGCCAGAGCTCGACAAAAAATTCAACATTTGTTCTGGACCACGCTAAAACATTCTCCCTACAGTCCAGACTTATCACCCTGCAATTTTAATTCGTCTGTACCACTTAAGAAAGCACTCGGAAGATACACAACCGACGACGATGGTCCTGTCAAAGCATCCTTGCGTCACTGACTGCAGTCACAGTACGGCGGTGCGGTTCCTTACGTCCCTTTACGACGAACCTGCACCTACCTGTGAACATTGTCTCGGCAGATCATCAGTAGGAAAGCCGAGGGAAACCTATTGTACTTCGACGTGAACTAGGCTGCAATTAAACTCACTAATCTACGTTTAGGGAGAAAGATTTCACACGAAATGAAAGGTTGTAAATTTTGTCCTGAAACTTAAGTGAACAAGTATCACTGCCAAGCCCGTGCTAGTCTTAACTCAGTCACTCAATATACCTTTCATGGTTCCTTTAAAAGGGCACGGCCGACTTCCTTCCCCGTCCTTCGCTAATCCAATGAGACCGATGACCTCGCTGTCTGGTCTCCCTCCCCAAACCAACCAACCAACTATACCTTTCACTCACGTTAGCAAGTTTATGGTGTTGCATTTCCCAAAAACGTAATAGCTACAAAAATACGGATTGTTTTTGTTTGAGAATGGTCGACAAATATTAAGTCTGTCGGTACCTAATGCAATCACAGTTTTTAGCCACCGACCTGCCCAATACGCCACGCGGATTTTAAGTCTTTTCTCGTCACAAAATTCACTTAAAAATTCCGAAATTTCTACACACCCATCGGAATAATTATGCCGTCACTTTACAACACTTTTGATGTATAAAGCAGTGCTAGATCCGACAACTTATCATTTCCATCGGAATTACTACTAGACACGTCCGATCTGTTTCATGGCTAGGCTCCGACTCCTCTCTGGAATACTCCAAGTCTTCTCTACCAGCAGAGAAAGGCGCGCGAAGAATATTGCTTCACCATTGGTCAGTTTACTCAACGACCAATAGCAAAACAACATTCTCCCGCGTCAGTCCGCGATTTTCATCAATAACGAATCGGAAAATAGTAAACCTAACGACTGCACTTTTTACCGACGTAATTATCTAATATGCTGAAGTTTTGTTTATGCATAATGTTATTTACTATTGTCATTTATACCTGAATTAACTTTCCCTTTACCATAAACTTACTTTACAAATCTATTCTACAAAAATCCCCTTTGTCCACCTCCATACTTCTTCGAAATGTTCCCACACTAAATCCCACTACATAACTCGTTAAACAATTATCTTCATGTTAACCTTAAACCACACTCACGCATCATTTATACAGCTAAAACACATTTATAACATTTTACATACACAAAAAGACGTAATAGCACTTTATGAAAATACTAGAACACTTTATGAAACATATTCTATTACTTTAGAGCACTCTAGTGGGCACAGTCGAAACTAAATCACAGTCCCCTATCCTATACTGTCCTCTTTCGGCTGATACATAAACTACGTGCGCGTTCAGTCTCACATCACCATCTGTCACCATCTAGCTCTGAGACGCATCTCCCACTTAACCGCCTCCAAGGCAGGATCGGTATACGGCATTACACCTGGACAGCCACCTTCAGTTTACGAAAATAGGATCAAGAAGCTATCTTCAGGGAAACATGTATTTCCCATTCAGTAGAGTGTGTAGAAAAATAAGTTCGCGTGTATGAATTTTTTGAAATTAAAATAAACTTGTAAAAGAAATCTCCTGTTTTTATTCGATTCCTCCTAGGAAGAAAACTGAACAATGTTAAACCACGCCCTCATCCACGAATCCATCCAGCCCGTGAATTTCTACCCGACATTCTCGTAAACTTGGGCACCATTACAGTACGAATAACAACTTTTAATTTTGGATCATCATCCTTTTGACTGATTTGATGCGGCGTGCCACGAATTTCTCTCTTGTACCAACCTCTTCACCTTAGAGTAGCAACTTGAACCTACGTAATCAGTTATCTGCTGGACGTATTCCAATCTCTATCTTCCTCCACAGTTTTTGGGTCTGCAGCTCCATCTAGTACCATGGAAGTCATTCCCTGATGTCTTAACAGATGTCCCATCATCCTGTCCGTTTTCCTTGTCGGTGTTTTCTACATATTCCTTTCCTCTCCGATTCTGCGCAGAACCTTCTCGTTCCTTACCTTATC
The DNA here is from genome assembly GCF_023864275.1 of Schistocerca cancellata. Classification (NCBI taxonomy): domain Eukaryota; kingdom Metazoa; phylum Arthropoda; class Insecta; order Orthoptera; family Acrididae; genus Schistocerca; species Schistocerca cancellata. Next base: position 1,007,031,006 of record NC_064626.1, read on the forward strand.
AGTCCACCTAATTTTCAACATTCCCCTGTAGCACCACATCTCAAATGCTTCGATTCTCTTCTGTTCCGGTTTCCCATAGTCCATGTTTCACTACCACACAATACGTATAGTCTCAGAATTCTCTTCGTCATCTTCAGGCCTATGTTTGATAGCAGTAGACTTCTCTTGGCCAGGAATGCCCTTTTTGCCAGTGCTAGTCTGCTTTTGATATCCGCGTTGCTCCGTCCGTCATTAGTTATTTTACTGCCTAGGTAGCAGAATTACTTAATTTCATCTACTTCGTGAGCATCAGTCCTGATGTTAAGTTTCTGCTGTTCTCATTTCTGCTACTTCTCATTTATTACGTCTTTCTTCGATTTACTTTGATCCATATTCTGTACTCACTAGACCGTTCATTCCGTTGGTCAGTTCATGTAGTCTTCTTCACTCTCACTCAGGATATGAATCGTATCATTGATACCTTTAATTTTGATACCACTCATGCATCTTTAAGAGCTAATGATTGATGACAACTGTATTTTTACACATTTATTGCGTTACGACCGGTTTCGTTTCCTTGAAGTTCTTCAGGCTGCCAAGATGCGCTGAAGTCAAGACAGATGGTCTAGGTCGTATGTAATGCTAACGACAACATTCGAGAACACTGATCATAAACATTCTGCTGAATCTTTGTATTTTAACATTTTAGATGTGCATCACGGTTTCACCGTCGTTTACACTGATGGTTCCTAACAGGAGAATTTCCTTGGTTGTTCTGTAGTGTTCCCTGATCATGTTACCCGGATTCGCCTCCATGATGAATATACCGTTTTCGCAGCGGAGCTCCACGCGATCCTGACGCCACTGGAGCAGATGAATCGTGTTCGGGGCAATCGATTTTTTCTCTGCTCCGATTCCCTCAGTGCCTTACAATCACTGCGGAATTTGTACCCAACTGAAGAGATGGTCCAGCTGATATATGACCAACTGTACTTGGCCGGCCGCGGTGGTCTAGCGGTTCTAGGCGCTCAGTCCGGAACCACGTGACTGCTACGGTCGCAGGTTCGAATCCTGCCTCGGGCATGGATGTGTGTGATGTCCTTAGGTTAGTTAGGTTTAAGTAGTTCTAAGTTCTAGGGGACTGATGACCACAGATGTTAAGTCCCATAGTACTCAGAGCCATTTGAACCATTTTTTTGAACTGTACTTGCTGCAACGGCGAGGTAAGGAGGTGTCCTTCTGCTGGGTGCCTGGTCATGTAGGAATATGGGGGAATGAACAGGCCGATCGGGCTGCCAAGGAGGCCTACAGAGAGCAGGATGTGGTCCAGTGTCCTATTCCCTTGCAGTCTGTCATCTCTGCACTCCACAGGAAGTGCATGGAGTTGTGGGAGGAAGAATGGCTGGCGGTGACGGCCAATAAACTGCGGTTGGTCAAGTTAACAACTCGGCCGTGGCGTTCCTCCTGCCGGTTGCTCAGGCGGGAAGAAGTGACCCTCACACGTCTTCGGATCGGACACTGTCCTCTCACACATAGCTTTTTATTACGGCAGGAGGATCCTCCATTTTGTGATGCATGTGGTGTGCACATCTCTGTCCGGCACATTTTAACAGACTGCATTTTATACCGTGATGCAAGGGCAGAAGCACAAGTTGCTGGAGATCTGCCTTGTGTTTTAGCAAACGATGAGACGTGTGTGTCTAGAGTTTTAAGGTTTTGTGATGTGTGTGGACTCTGGAGTAAACTTTTAGGCTGGAGATTTTAGTGTATTGCAGAGTGACTAACTCCTCCCTTTTTTCCTTGCGGTCAGCCAGCCACTTCCATCTGCTATATTGTTTTAGCTCCCTCTACTACTTTCTTCCTGTGTTGTCCATGTTTTACTGCTGATGACGTGCTTCGTCCCACGCTTCGGTTTGGGTAGGCACACATTTTTCAAAGCTTGGTACCTGTGTTTTATGTTCTGTTTTCTCTTACTGTTCTGAGTCCTTCTCACTATGTTACTGAGCGGGCGCTGAAAACCTTGCTGTCGTGCGCCCAAAAAAACCCTCTGCTACTACTACTACTACGATTGGCGGAAGTATGGCGAACCGATATGGCATTCTGCGTACAGTTTACTGTATATATGTACACTGTTAGGAGGTAATTCCTCATTTCGATATCAATGTCTGTTACCAATAGACCTTTTTTTAACTGTCTTCGTCTTTCGGTATTTTCATTGCTTCAGCGATCCTACGTTGCTTCGTGTGTAGGAGAAGTTTTTCACTTCTTCCATTGTTATCTCGTTCGTAGAGCTAACACAAAGAAAGTGTGTATGATTATTACCATCCTGGTAGCGAATCATGTGTGTAATGGATTGGTTATTCATGATAGCAACGAAAGTATTCAAGCAGAATAATCTCCAAATCTCTTGCATAGCTTTTGCCCCTTTATTCATTTATGTGGCGAGTTTTGCCAGTTTTAGATGAAGGGAGGAGAACGCGAAATTGTTCAAATCTGATTCAATATTGTAAGTTTAATATGCCCGTACACTGATTAAATTGTGTTTTATATATTCTTCGAAAATGTGTTAATACTTCAGTTTGTTATTATTATGTTAATTAAAGACTGCTATTATTATTTCAGTGAAACTGTCTATATGTGGCGCAATATTTCTACCATTGATAAAATAGTGAAAACAATCTAACAACGCTTTGGAAATTCTAAGCCCCGTATGGTCAGTATCCAACACATTAAAATGGAAACTGTTAATTATTCGTGGAAATAAATGTGCCTTTAGGTGTTACTTTGCTTTTCAACGAGCTAGGTGAAATATAATGTTCAGTCTTTGTAATAAAAGTTTTCCTCGTTTAGACGTAGTACAGGTCAATAACTAATACCACACAATACCTTAAAATGACTTGCAAATTCGGTATTAAATTGACTGGTCCAGGTCTCCAGCTTTGCTAGGAAGATAATTACGAAATAATATGCGCTAATAGTAACGTGCCTGAAAACAATAGTGTAAAACTTAAATGTGCCGCTTAATGGCGTCGGATTGCAGCGCTCCAGCGATTCTGTTTCCTATCCGCAGTAGATAAGGCTATAATTACGAAAACTGGGTTTATGTGACATAGCTTTAAGATTTGTACAAATAAAGCTCAACGCACACTCTAACTTGTTATCTGTTTGACATCAGCTCAGTAAATTACGTTACATTACAGCACAAACCTGGATAAGCAGTATAGGTAATAACGCTTAATCGGAGAAAGAAAACCCTTACATACACAAATCCGTTGAAGACCGCAAATGAACACTTCTCAGTGCAATAATATCGTTTATTTTTCAAACACATATTTACTGTCTTTTTAATATCATTTTTGTAATTGTTCACATGAAAGACGGTCTTTATACATTTCATAGTCACACGAGTTTTTCTCATAGTTTCTCTACGGCTTACTTCAATTGCACAGAACGTTATTATTAAATGTTTGTATAGGGACGCTAAAGAGGGGAGGACGAAAGATTAACGTTCTGTCTACAGCGCTGTCATTACGTAAGGAGCGCAAGCTAGGAATTGGGCTTAAATTATTCGACCGTGCTTTTTCAAAGTAACCATCCCAGCATTCGCCTTAAGCGGTCTAGGGAAAGTACGCGAAATCCACATTTACATTGGAAATGGAAATGCCGTGTGGCTAGGACCTCCCATCGAGTTGACCGTTCGTATGGTGCAAGCCTTTCCAAGTTGACGCCACGTCGGCGACTTGCGTGTCGATGGGGATAAAATGATGATGATAAGAACAGCACAACACCCAGTCCCTGAGCGGAGAAATACTTGGACCCAGCCGGGAATCGAACCCGGGCCGTTAGGCATGATATTCCGTCGCGGTGGCCACTCAGCTACCAGGGGCGGACATCTACACTGCTGGATGGTGATTCCATTCGTAGTTCTGGCGAATATGAGTACAACCTGGAATATCCAACTGTGGACCTTTCTGTGAAATATCGTTAGGCAATGTACAATATGTGGCGAAAACGATGGCAACGGTGACCTACAAGATACGCGAGGTGACCTCAAGAAGTAAGTCTCACTATAATGTGGAAGGCCAAGTAACTTTTATTTAAAGCTACGTTACACGTCAAAATGACACAGGCACGTAACATTTTCGGCACAGTCACGAACCTTCCGTGAACAACGGAAGGATCGGTGTTCTACCGCTGTGCGAAAGTCGTCGTTATTGGAAAATTTCTCTCCAACCCCCCTCCCCCCCCCGTCTCAATCCGATATTCTTGGAGTTTCCCGACAAGCATCATGCACGTCTGTGCGGCCTTCGTGAGATTGTTGACATCATTTCACTAAGGTTGGACGCTACACTGAAATTGGTCCACGCACCGCCAGAATTTGACGGTGAACCTGTGAGCAACTTAGAGGATTTGCCCACAAGAATGGTAGCATCCTGAGTACTTCATCTCTGGAGTATATCCACGGTTACCACATCACTTGAGTGGCACACTATCTGAAGTCCCTACATGTATACTGTGAGCTATAGGATCTATACTACGAATTAACATACGACTGCGTGTTTGCGTAGTGTACTGGTTAGTATAACCTTCACTATTGGAGGAGGAATCAGCTGTGATCTTACTAATGTGCAAAAATAATTAGCAAAACCAACACAAACTTAAACTAGAATGGCTACAGTAGCACTTTACTTAATGTTAATTGTGGTAGATCCTCTGCCAATGTAAATAAGGTGTAATGTGTAGCTTCCAAAAACAAGCAATTGTGGAAATGTAAAGTTACTGCCATGTACCTCAGTGTGACGTCGGGGAAGGTGAGAGAATATAACACCGGCCGTTCATACAATTATGCGTGCACCATGCTGATCACAAAAATGACACACAATGCACTGTTTTAGGTCACTTCGCGATAATTTCGTCCGTTGTCTACCTTGGATCGTTTAAACCATCTTTTCTCAGCCTTTTCGAACTCATCGACGTTCCCCAACTCCCTCTCCTCCCACCTCCCTTTCGACCCTTCCCCAGCCCCGTGGGTTCTCAGCCGTATTTTATGATAATATCCATATAGCAGTTAACAACCGAATCCAAAAACGTCAAGTAACATTAAGAGTGTAGTTTTCCGGCTCAGTAACAAACATATTTTAAGATGTGCCAAATTTAATTTGGCGAACTTGGCCGTGAACTAAGTAAAGTTGATCGTCTACCTCAGTAGCAGAGAGGTAAGTTGGGCAGCCACTGCTTTGTTAAACAATGTGACAGGAGGAATGTTCTACTGTTTGTCTTCCAGTGCTGACAACACATGGGCGTGCAAGCCCCATACCGATCAGCTGCGACGGTATAAATGTCAAACGAAAGTATGATGTATTTGCGAATACGTGTTATAGAGACGGTAATCACCAAATGTGGTAAGTATTGTAGCAAGGTATATGAAATGGATGTAATAAAGCGCAGTCAGTAGAAGAAAAACGACTCATAAAATTTAGAAATCATTGTGATTGTGTCTCGTATTGCCCAATACATTCAAATATAAATACAGGTACTGTTATTAATCAGTTAATCTCCCGCTCACACAACAAGCACAACAGTGCAACAACACGTCGTCAGGCAGAGACAGTGTCACAGAGATCAGTTGCCATGAAGTGTTCCGAATAGTGTCGACTTCAAAGACCGGGGGGGGGGGGGGGGGAGGTGGGTGACGTCAACGGTTCACTTATCGCGCTCTTACTATAGCTCATTTATGGTACGCTCATAACATACTAATTTATGTAGATTACCAGTTAATAATAATATCGATTCTTATATGGCCCTAGGTACCACCCCACGATTATTTAGTATTGGCTCTTGAGCAAAATAGTTTAACAACCACTGCCCCAAAGTATGTCGAGGTCGAGAATATGTGTTCCCACAGTGCGAGAAATGCGTGCTGCGATGTGAAATGATGCTGAGAGAGAGTCCGACCGACTCACTCCTATTGCAGGCTTCCAAATCTTGAAAAGAGGCCTGTATGAAATACTTCAATCGTCCACAGAAAATATTACGAAAAGCTGATAAAATACTGACAAAATAAGATTTACTCTCTTTCATTTATTTCGGAGTAATTCGAAAATTTACAGATGTGGCACTACAAGGCTTGCCTTGCTTGCGTACTTGCTGCAGCAATTAATTTTGTCGCTGCTGGCAACTTGGTTACGGCTTCCGTGTTCCTCCGGCAGTCGATGCTGTAATCACAGACTAAGAGGCGTCCCAACAGCAGAACGTAATTACTTAATATGTTCTGTGCGACAACTAAAAACCGTTTTAATTTCGTCCTGTTCGCAAAGTACTGCCGAGTTTCTGTTTACTCTTTTAGGTTTCATTACATAAATGAATTACACTCCGCAGAGGAATGGTTCCATGTTCCTACATTCCTGCAACAGCTGACATTCTTGGTAGCAGTTTTCCTTTCTCTTCGATGTGTAATTTAATTGATGCAGATAAGATCAGGATACTGTGACCGAAAGAGGGAATTCGTGCCGGATTTGAACCCTATTGTCATTGATGAGGCGTGACAGTAGTCGAAGGTCCCTGTCGGCGAGTTTCTTCTTACATAGTTTTACATGTCTGTAGATCGTATACGCATTGCACAGTCCTAGAAATACAGTATCAATTGCGTCTAACTGCATGCTTTCAACTATAACCTACCAGTATACTGTCATATGAACTGTAAAATACTCATGTTATTTATAGCACATTTTATAATGAAACAACACAATTTCTTACAAAATCCCATAGCTGAAAAAGTCTACAAGCCTTGCTTAAGCCCATCCCGCACTTCCCTCTAAAGACGGAAAAATTTCTTTTTTCGTTCGTCTCGGGGCTTTGTGTTTATTTTTCTGACATTGTCGAAGTCATTCACCAGCAATGGGGACGGCGGTTGACAATGCCAGGCACTCCTGCTGGTGAAACGTCAGAAAAATCATAAAACAAAAGTCGATCGAAAAATTCCGAGAAGAAATCCTATAGGCAGTACTTCAGCAAGATGACACGAAAGCCTCAACAATTTTGAACTCCCGACGTTGGTCTGTTGTCGTAGTATTATATGTGTCTCCCACTGACAATCGCGATATTCATCCGAGATCCTTACTTCCAACGTCTTTAACACCGGCGGGCGAGCAACCGAAAACTAAGGCAGGAAGTATAAGTGGTGGAGACGGTATTTATTTTGTTGCGTCTCATTCAGCAGTCGAAACGATTCAGCGTTACCAATGCTAGATTCAACGTCTTGTTGAAGTTCAGGTAGCGTTTCTGCTGGTTATTTTATCAATTTATGGATGTGGAGAACCTTTTGAATGAAACTATGCATCAAAATGTAAGAGGGTCTTCTATAGCACCCGCTGTGGGTATTCTTGGCAACAGTGGCTTGTCTTTCCAGCAGAGGTTTCACTTCTAGGTGGCTATAATTATACGGACGGTGTCCCGAGTGCTGCACTATGGGCTGTGTACATCGCAGGTCGCTGAGGCACAGTATGTACATTTATTAATCGGTGAACTCGCGGAGTATTCTGATAGAATAATAGTACCACTTTCTGCCACCTGGTGAAAATTATGGCGCTTTATGTAATCAGAATGTGGCGTGGGTGCATGTAAAGGAAAGTAGCATTCAGACATGTGCTAATGTGGTTCTGGCAGTATATTAGGTCACGAGTGACAACATGGGTTCAATATGGTCTTTGGACTCAGCAACATGTGCAACTGTAAACATGGTGTGGTCGACAGATGCTTGCCGCATATCCGGTGTAATCAGAGCGATATGTCGTCTTATGCTATCCTTCCATCAGGAAGAGTCAGGATATATTCCTGATAGACACCATCATTCAGGTATTTCCCCCAACCAGTGGTCACTTAGATTCAGATCGGGGTATCTTGAACGCCATATATCTTGAAATTGCCTACAGATGTTTCGATCGTTACTAAAGGTTTCTCGAAGCAAATTTCACCTACGAGCGACCTACGGTGTCACCCCCATCGCGCATGAAAATAGGTGTGTGGATAAGTACCGTTATTGCAACCAGTGGTCACTTGGATTCAGGTCGCGGTATCTGGAAGGCCACATATCTTAAAATTGCCTACGATGTTTCGATCATTATCATAGGTTTCTCGAAGCAAATTTCACCTACGAGCGACCTACGGTTTCACCCCATCGTGCATGAAAATAGTGTGTGAATATAGTACCGTTATTGCCAAAGTTAGAATCACATTTTGCTCCAAGAGGTTCTTATAACGTGGAGATGTCACTGTACACAAAACAGGCCGGTGTGGTGTCAACTTTTCGAAGAAAAAATTATGGTTCAAATGGCTCTGAGCACTATGGGACTTAACATCTGAGGTCATCAGTCCCTTAGAACTTAGAACTACTTAAACCTAACTAATCTAAGGATGTCACACACATCCATGCCCGAGGCAGATTCGAACCTGTAATCGTAGCGGTCGCGCGGTTCCAGACTGAAGCGGCTAGCACCACTCGGCCACACCGGCCAGCTGTCGAAGAAAAACAGAGCGAGACTGAAGAGACTTGGTGAAACAACACACCACGCAGTCACATCAGCCAACTTCAGTGGATGTATCTGCATAACATGTGCCGGAATAGAGCGCCATATGAAACAGTTGTGTTCATTCACGGCACCCGTGTAGAGTAAAATGTGCCTCGCAGTCTAATGAATATTACCCGGGCACATGTCATCCATTCCCCACGCGTGCCGAGAAACGAATGGCAAAGTCGCAGCGTTGTAGCCTATCTTGGGGCTTCTTTGATGCAAATTCTGAATTCTTGTAGAGATACCACTGTATAACAAAGCCAAAAATCTTTTGAAACGTTAACCAGGGAGAGACAATTCCCCGTCACCCCAGCTCGAGCACGGGCTGCAGAATTTGAGGCCATGTGCTGCACTGTCGATTGTAGCCAAAGTAATGTCATCAACAAGTGGCCGGCCGATGTGGCCGAACGGATCTAGGTGCTTCAGTCTAAAAACAGCGCGGCGCTACCGTCGCAGGTTCGAATCCTGCCTCGGGCATGGATGTGTGTGATGTCCTTAGGCTAGTTAGGTTTTAAGTAGTTCTAAGTTCTAGGGGACTGATGACCTCAGATGTTAAGTCCCATAGTGCTCTCAGTCAGCCATTTGAACCATTTTCATCAACAACTCCGGTGGGAATGGATCGCCTTCTTCTCCTGAAGCACCATCTAATTACTTGTTCCTTTAAATACCGTGGTCATAATCCCGTAGATAATTCATTGACATTGTGGCCTCGTCGCTGGTTTCTGCTGGCCTTATTCCTGCAATGCAGCGCTGCTATTGCTGCCGTTCTGGTAAAACAACTTTACCAGCAGTGCAAGGTCTTTCTCCTAAAAGGACATTACTTTTCTTGTGGAGAACTACAACATCCTTAATCCTTTATACCAACAATCACTTCATAGAAAAATAAACCATCGTCTCGTCTCCAATCGACAAAAAGTATACTGACGTCAAAACAGGAAAGTTTTCGCATTCTGACTGTTTAAAGCCTCATACTGTTTTCACCTGGTTGCTGAAAGTTAATGAACACGCATTGTCTCAGCGTCTTGCGACGTATACAGTCCGAAGTGCAGCTCTCAGAACGCCATCAGTTTCTTAATTACCACCCTGTATGTTCCCAAGTCACAGCTTCATGTAAAGCTGCAGTTGTTATGCGAGGACCTTCATAGCGATGCCAGATCACCGAAAGCGCTTACCTCCGAATTTTTCTGATTCCTGTCGTATAGGGGCGACGGTCTTGCCGCAGTGGATACACCGGTTTCCGTCATATCACCGAAGTTAAGCGCTGTCGGGCGTGACCGGCACTTGTGGGTGACCATCCGAGCCGTCATGCGCTGTTGACATTTTTCGGGGTGCACTCAGCCTCGTGATGCCAACTGAGGAGCTACTCGACCGAATAGTAGCGGCTCCGATCAAAGAAAACGATCATAACGACTGGGAGAGCGGTGTGCTGACCACACGCCCGTCCTATCCGCATCCTCATCCGAGAATGACACGGCGGTCGGATAGTCCCGATGGGCCACTTGTGGCCTGAAGACGGAGTGATTTTGTCGTATACGAAACCACAGAGACGTAACTTACAAATGCTGTCTACACAGTTTTTAAACACGACACGTTTCTGAAATGCTGAATTCGCAATGAAGGTACTACTTTACAGACGGAAAAAATTGCAACACTAAGAAGAATTTGTGCGACATAAACGAAACCTGGTAGGCGTGTTCCTACATCTGAAAGATGATGTCTATTCCAATTTCGCACAAAGTTCGCTTTGGTTATAAGGAGGCTAGTTGACGGCAGGCAACCAACTTGTGTGCTTGTAAAATAGAATGGACCTACACATACTGTTATGGTCTGGGGTGCAATTTCGTATGACAGCAGAAGCGGTCTCGTTGTTATTCCAATCACTCTGACTGCAATTTTATACGTCGATCTGGTGATTCGACCTGTTGTGCTGCCATTCATGAACGGCATTTCAGTGGATGTTTTACATTAGAATTACGCTCACCCACATACTGCTGTTACAACCCAACATGCTCTATACAGTGTCGACACGTTGCCTTGGCCTGATAGATCACCAGATCTGTCTCCAATCGAGTACATATGGGATATCATCGGACGAAAACTCCAGCGTCATCAATGATTAACAGTCCCTGTACTAACTGACCAAGTACAAGTATGGAACTCCATCCAGTAAACTGACATCCGGCACCTGTCGAACACAATGCGTGTTGTATGCTTGCATTCAACATTCTGGCGTTTATACCGGTTATTAAAGTACCAGAGTTTCACATTTTCAATGGTTTATCACGTGTTTACATTAACCTTTAATCTACATTAACTTTTTTCCGTGAGTGCATACCATTTGATACTCTGATAATCAATCTGAGGCTTCGAAACATATGTTGGCAAAGAGAAAACACCACTAGAAAAGCAATAAAAGGATTTCGTTATTTAGATATTCTGTAATGATCCTGTTATCTTGGGACTTCATCCCGTGCCTTGTATTCATTGATCGGTAATCTTTTTTGTTACCCTAATTTCATGTGGCATCAGCACTTCCTCTTTAGCAATTTGACACATTTACTGGGTACGTAACCAAAAACACGTGACTCGTTTCCATTGAAAAAAAAAAAATGAAGTCAGTGATACTAATGTGAAAGATGTAAGCTACAAGAAAACCAAAAAAACCGTATCAATGTAGGTCTCAAAAACTGTTGAACATGGTTTTCCGGGTTTGATAAAAGTTCGTGACTGGCCTAGACGTTCACCACAACTTCCGCTAAGAGCTGCGGCTGCAAGTAGTAGTGCTCCGCGAACGTTGTGACGCATGCAATCTCTTGGTTCCCACGCCCCACTCGCTTCCACCTTGTCTGCCGCGAGTTCGGGCAGACTTTCTCGGTAGGATATTGCTCGCGGCACGATATTCTTTTTCATTCCACTTGAAATCACCAAGATGATTTTTAATATCTCTGAAAAACACAAAGCTCCCCACTTTCTCCAGAAACGTTGGCGCCGCGGTAGGCAGCGTCAGCAGTTGTTTCACAGTGCTTATTCAGAATCACTGTCTCCACGGACGGTGCATTTTCCCCGAAGTGATTTCAGATACAAGATAGTGAAAAAATCTTTAAACTTGTCGTTCATGAGCTAAACGACTTTTTCGATTTTGAGGATTTGTTACTTTTCTACGATTTCTTTCGTAACCTTCGTACAACACCCTGTTGCAAATTAAATGCGGAGACGTGCGACCAGATTTCTAGAAAAGTATTATCTTCGCAGTATCGAAGAAACCACCACAAGTTAACCGTGGGAAATGTTGGATGATGATTACCACAGTCTGCGCTTCTAAAGTGAACTCTACAATCCTTCATAAAAGAAAAAATAATTGAAGACACTGGACGAAAATTCGGTATCAGAAATACAGACGGTACGAGGGAAGTAACTCTGATTAAGCTCGAGCACTGGAGAAAATACAAAGGGAAAAATATGTCGTATGAAGGGATAGGGTTATGACAGAGTCAGATGGTCAGTTTCCATTGCCTAACAAAACTGAACCCAAAGAAGTAAAAACCTGATCTATTTATTTCATGTATAATTTATTAAATCCAAGAAATAATAGTTTAACACAACTTCAATTTTTTTAAATCACAAACGTTGTGAAAATCATATGAAAAGTTTAAATTATTTTATAGCTGTATTCCGTCATTGTTATTGCCTTCTCCTTTCCCAGTATATCTGCCATGTTGCATTGCTACCGCTTTTAGGGGAGATACGAGAAAGATTATATTCTTATTCATTAGTGGGATCTACAGCTTGTGGTTCACCCCAATTAACTATGCTGTCTTTGGATATGGTCACTTCATTCAGGTTTTGACAGCGCTCCAGATATTCTACCAATGTTAAGGGGGGGACGTTCATGAAAAACACACTGTTCAAAAAATGCATCAAATCCACAATTTTGCAACGAAAATTTGTACTATGCTTTACATGAAATTAATTCATTTACTGTTAAGTCCCTTGGATTATATATCTTTCACTTCTTTATGCAATTTAAAAACTATATTTTCAAAGATTAGTATTTGCATCTTGGTCTTAGAAACTGTTCAAGAGATTTCTGAAAAATCTTCTCTGCTTAATCTCTTTGCGAATGGTAAGCTCCTCTCATGAGGAATCTTAAATATATCGAATAGCAGAATTTTAATACATTTTAATTACAATTCTGTTACGTATAACATAAAATTAAAGCAAAATTCCTAGACCTTTGGCCCAGATCTCAGCATTTACTCTCGATACGACATTTATTGGGTTTATAGAAATAAGTGTGCAAAATTCCATAATTCTAGCGTTTATAGATTCTGAGAAGGAGGTACGTAAATTTAAAGAAGATAATTATTTTCAGGAAACGCAATTTAAAGATCAACCTAACCTTCTTTCTTGTGTCGTCTCTTCAGGAGGCCACAGATTTGTACTCTGGGTCCTCTTTACCTTCAATACTTCTCTTCTGGTTTCTTGTTTCCTGCCTTGTTTCCTTCACCAGGTCTTCAACTGACTTTTCAGCTGTAGAGAGGCGCTGAAAATCTATTTTTCTCAAGATGTCTTGGGTGAAATTTCGATAACATCCCTTCTCTCTAATACCTTCATCTTCCCTACGATCCCATCATTAAAAACAAGAACTCCAACATATGTTGCACTTCTGACAAATGTGACGGTTGAAAATACGTCTCCATATGGGTAAATTTAGAGACTCATTTGGATTCCGGATTTTTCCTTAAACAAACTATTTTAGAAGTTCAGGATCGGCCAGAATCCGGCAAATCCAGGATACAATATGGAAGCTTCTTCTTGTGAATGTAGGAACTGTTAACCCTCTGAGCCTGTAGATATATACACCAGTCAATGAGGCACAGACGATGAATGGGATGTTTATGTGTTGACACTGTGGAAATATGTAGCCCACACTGCACTTTTCATGTCACTTACACATGGTAAGTTTGGTCCTATAGCTTTGCCATCTCCGTCAGTAGCGCAAGACAAAATAAGAATTGCTTTCTCATAAACAAAACAGCTGGTTTGTTATTGTTTCTAAGATACGAAACAGAGTCACAGATGATCTCTAAAGCCAAAGAGGATATATTACAATCATCTAGATGCATCCCTTGCAAGTTTTCTTGAAAGTAATCCACAGAACCGTTGTTCACCGCGCTAGTAGTGAAGTGTTGTTTCAAAAAGTGGGCGTGGCAGGAATGTCGCGTCAGATATTATTTTCAGGCATTTCGGATGCGATTTCATCAATGAAACTTCGGGAAGGTATCGTTCATGAAATCTACTAGAAAATACAATATAAATTAAAATTGACATTTTCGGTCAATTACATTAACGCCAGTCCCCCCCACCCCGCCACCCCGCCCACCTGCCCCCCCCCCCCCCAAAAAGAAATAATATACTGAATAATTTGTTCGCTTTGCCACTGGTCACTACATTCTTTATCTGGTGGTTGTGCAAGTTCTTCAATATTCTTCAAAAAACTCTTTAGACTCCTAAGTTGCGGATTTCGTGAATCCATCAGCACAAAATCTGTCTATTCGTTCAGGTACTTTGTATGCTCAACACCTGTACAGACTAGTAACGATTTATCTTTAATTGTTTGTAGGAGCAATTCCTGCTACAAAGTAATGTTCACCGCAGAGATTTTAAGACAGGCAGTGCTAACCTTGCAAGTATTGTTTACAGCAATGTCATCCTTCAAAAATGGTTCAAATGGCTCTGAGCACTATGGGACTTAACTCCTGTGGTCATCAGTCCCCCAAAAACTTAGAACTACTTAAACCTAACTAACCTAAGGACATCACACACATCCATGCCCGAGGCAGGATTCGAACCTGCGACCGTAGCGGTCGCGCGGTTCCAGACTGTAGCGCCTAGAACCGCACGGTACTCAGGCCGGCAATGTCATCCTTCTTTGCGTGCTTTCCCGTATGGGGCAAGGTAGTTCAGGTGTAGAGTGGCATGGTTCAACCTCTGGAAGTCCGCACGATGTAGAAACTGCTCTTCACAAAGAATTTACAAGTTTACGAAGTAAGTTTTCTTTCTTATCTCAACCTCTGGATGCGTGTATTTCTTGAAGGTGAGTGATCTATCAAGGGCTACTTAAGTAGATTTGGGAGTTCTTATTTGACTTCGTGGTCCGCTAAAGGAGGTACTCAGTTTCCTTGCAGCTTCACTATGTCACCGTTTCAATGCTTTCACTTGTATCATCTGATTGCCTTTGTGGAAATCATGGGGATATTCAGTGACATTTCTAGAGTCGTCTATATATTCTCATATTCTCCCAAAATACTCTCACATTCTCCCAAATGTGACACCAGAGTAAAATCTTAAAGATCTTACAGAAGGGGGATGATCGTGTAGAGTTCGTCTGATAATATTTTACGCTTAGAAAATGTAACGTTTATGCGATGACAGATCAATGATATGGAAGGCGTGCCTCTACAGAGTAATACTAATTGCTATGACATATACATTTGGAGGTTGGTAAGATTTCCATCAGGACAGGAAACGGTAGGCTGGTGTCTCCATTTGGAGGAGAGAATGGCCAAATATGCCGGATAAATGTGGGTGATTATTTGTACATGGAAGGGAGGCAGTTAGTATTTCATGACTGACTCCATGCCATAGGGTCCGTGACCTCAGTTGTATTAATAAATGAAAAAAAAAGCTAGATCAGAACATTTCTATTGACGAATCCCAATTTCGATGAGCATTGCAAATCATTTTTAGGTCTGACAAAAAAACAGTGCCTACTCGTCATCACCGATTTTGTCTAACTTTATGGTATTTACAGGTCGTGGCCAAAAATGGAAAAACAGTGCTCAATGTATTGTATTTATTAATGCCTTCATAAAAACATGAAATAGAATGACACAAAGAAAATTTTGAATTGCAGATAATTTCCCAGAAAGGATTGTAGTTATAATGTCCTAGAAGAATCTACAAATAACTTTCGGAGAAGGGTCTGTGAAAAAGCGTAAAAAATTTCTGTTAGTTACATCCTGAGTTTCGAACAGCCCTCGAATGCCGCGCGTGAAAAATAACTTCAACTTAACGTTAAATATCACCCCAGCGCGAGGAAACGGCCAACTGAAAAAAATAAGGGAATCTAACTTTATACGCGGAGTTCTTCTGTACACCTTACACATCCTTCCAGGAAATTTATTTGCTATCTTAAATTTTCCGTTTCATTTCCTTTACATGATTTTTACGAAAGTTTTAATAAACACAAAATGTTGAGCATTATTTCGGGGTATATTGGTGTAAGTAACGTAAAAATTGAAAATAAAAAAAATCTTTACAAGGACTCGACCCCATGACCCTCCTACTTCTGCTCTTTAATCTTCATGCTGCATCAAACGGTACCAGAAAACGACTTTAACAAGAGGCTCGTGGCCCTCCCGAACTGGGTCAAAAATGCTATATTTTCTAAACTAGTCATCTAGAGGTACCACATCTGCCACTTTTGTTTCTTGCCAAGTGCTACATATTTCTTAAATATGGACGAAATCGGTGTTGACGAGTAAGCGCGATTCCCTTGTAAGTTGAACAGGACAAAGAAGTGACAAATATTACAAAAATTTAAGATTACAAGCAATACCATGAAATGTAGCATAAGAAACATCACTAAATCTTCCACCCTGCACATACATGGCGCCATAAGGTGCAGTATGTCAGCAGTGGTCCAAACGATAAGAAACTAACGTACAGATACAAAAGAGAAATGTTTGCATCACAAAACAAAAAAATAATAATAAAATTAAAAGTTAAAATGTTTAAAAGATAAAAAACTGTGTTTCCTACAGTGTTCATTCTAAAAAAAGTGTTGCACATAGGTAGCACTGGACGCTAGTGTGTGCTATCATACAACGTTGTTATTAACCTGAATAGTACCGTTTGGTAAAAGCTGCTGTTGTTTCTTTTTTTTTTCATTTTTCCCATTTCTCCCATTTTTATGTCACGGTAGGAGTCCTTGCTACTTTTACTTTTATTTTATTGTTATTTATTAAATAAAGGCATGTTCTTAAAGATGTTTCAATAAACCAGATTCTCTATGCAGTAGGGTGTGTTCGTTTGTTTGACTGTTTTATGAAGTGTATTAACTAGAAGGATAATGTGTGTGCACAATTTACTGTGGGTAGCTTCGTGTATTTGTATTTTATATTTTACTTTATACCCTACACATACTGAAATGTACTAGGTTAGCATGTTAATAGTTTTTTTTATTTTAAATAGCTTTTAAATTTTTATTTAATTTTTATTAATTATTTCTATTATCTGATGGAAGAATTTTCCTTAATGCTGTATTAATGTTATTGCCAATAATACTGCACATGCCACTCGGCTATAGAAATCGTTTACCTACCCGCTGTAGTCTTTACATTTGTCATACATACCACCGTTGATAAATTGCACTTTATGGCGCCCAGTAAGTGTGGGTTAAATGACTTCTCGAAATTTTTATCCTGCATTTGATGGTGTTGTTTGCAATTTTACATTTTTGTAGGTTTTTTCGTCTGCTTTCCTGTCCGACTGCAGGGCAGAGCAGACTGCAGGGCAGAGCGAAACCAGTGGTCATGAATAAAATATTGTTTCTTTCATTTATTAATTAATTTTTCCTTGAAATACAATGCATATTGTTCGGGTGCAAGCAATGAGGAGCTGGTTGAAGAAGATCACTAATCAATATAGTATTTAATAATATTTTTTGTACTTTATGTTTTGGATAAAAACTAGCTTTACGGTAGAGGTAGATACCTGCTGCCCCGTAAATGTCTGTTGCTGGGGAGTGCAACAAATAGAAGCGCATAGCTGTGGGGCACTCCGCAGTTTCCCGCCCACCAGAGTACGCAGTCGCCCAGCGCGCAACTTGGCCACGAACACTAGCTCTGTAGACTCCAGAGGGCAGCTGCATTATGCATCCGTCAGATTAATGATTCACGGCTGCATGACGGCACTTGCAGCCGCGTTACAGCACTGTACGCCGCCAAGCGCTGCGGACTACTGTCCAGTCTGCGTCATAGCCCTTTGTCTGCCCGCCAACCTTCATCACTGTACCTCAGCAATAAGCGCATATTCGGTAAAGCGCCATATTTACCAAACTATATGATTTCCTTCCAATAATTGTCAAGTGTTTGACTGAAGTAAAGAAAATGGCCTGCTGATCATTAAAACTGCATAATCGTGAACGCAGCATACAAAAAAAGTCATGTTGACCTGAAGTGTTACAAGTTTGGGTACGAAACGTTTTAGAATTTCATCTGAAACCAACAAATTAGGTAAGAGTAACGTC
Source organism: Schistocerca cancellata (assembly GCF_023864275.1). NCBI lineage: Eukaryota > Metazoa > Arthropoda > Insecta > Orthoptera > Acrididae > Schistocerca > Schistocerca cancellata. Next base: position 1,007,048,868 of record NC_064626.1, read on the forward strand.
ATCTATTATATGCTATACAAGGACCAGGCATGTAATGTGACTAGCTGTCGTATGTCTGAATGACCATCCTTTGCAGCGCTTACTTATAGGAAGAGAATCAAGAAGGTTCTATAAGATACCGAGAGGGATGTGGAGCCATGCCGACTGTAGCGTTGTGACCAGCTGTTCTAGGTTTCACAGTTGAGGGACCGTGTCACAAACGGCCCAGTCGAGGTGGTCCTACAGATTTTCGATTGGGTTAAAGTGAGGCAAGGTTGGTGGCCAGTGGAGAACAATAAATTTACGCTGGTGCTCTTCGAACTACGTACGTACCATGCAAGCTGTTACGTTGCATTGTCCTGCTGGTAGATGCCATTGTGGCGAGAAAAAGAAACTACATGAAGCGGTGGACATGGTAGATAGAAGAATAACTGTTTTGATCGACTGTGCCCTCTAGAATGACGAGATCACCTAGGGAATGCCACGAGAACATTTCCTAGACCATAATGCTCCCTCCTCCGACCTGTGTCCTTCCGATGGTTGTTGCAGGACCGTACACGCCAAAGGCGATCTGTCCGATGGAGCATAAAACCTGATTTGTCTAAAAAAGCCACCTGTCGCCCGTCAATGGACATCCAGTTACAGTACTTGCGTGCAAATTCCGCCTATGAACAGCAGTCAGTATCGACCCATGAAATAGGCACGTTCTGCAGAGTCCCAACCACAGCAACGTTCGCTGAACGGTGTTTGAGGAGACGCTGTTGGTAGCTCCTTGGTTCATGAGGGCGGTCAGTTGCTCCACAGTTGCACGCCTATTAGCCCGTACCAGCAGCCGTCGCTCACACCTGTCATCTATGACCTGTCGTGCAGCACACTTGCCTAGGCGCCGGTTTGGATACCGGCATTTTTCCATGCACGATATAGTTTAACCACGGTGGCACGCAAACTGTTTACAGACTTCTACATTCGGGGAATGCACCCCCCGTGGCCCGAAAGCCAATGATCATGCCATTTAGGATTTGAGATAAATCATTCGGTTTCACCATTACGACAACGTCTGCACTGTTTTCCGCATGTCACCGACACGCTTTATACCTTCCACTGCTAGTGTTGCAACCTGCCGTCGAACATAGGCTGAGTAACGCTAATGTGACTGGGTCGTGTATAATGAAAGAGTATGCTGCAAACTTCTCGTTCAGAAGTCGCGTTTAAATGTTGGTGATTATGAGAAGTTGATGTAATGATTCGTGTAAAGAGGACAAACTTCTATTAGCACTTGTCGGAATTCGACAATGGCAGGCTAAGTGACAATCGGAACTATGATTTATCGTTCTGCAACATTGCAGCTTACGCTGATTTGATGTGTTTAGGAGGTCCATATTTATAGCTATGAAGGATCACAGCGGTCCTACGTGGCTAGTACCCGAGAGGACAGGCATATTGCTCACTCGGCCTTACAGAGTCGAATAGCTGCTTCACATACCTTGAGTCAAGACTTACGCTACAGTCTGGAACCGCGCGACCGCTACGGTCGCAGGTTCGAATCCTGCCTCGGGCGTGGATGTGTGTGATGTCCTTAGGTTAGTTACGTTTAAGTAGTTCTAGGGGACTGATGACCTCAGAAGTTAAGTCCCATAGTGCTCAGATCCATTTGAACCATTTAGTCAAGACTTAGGATTGTTTGCAGTAAAAATGGTATCCAGTCTGACAGTGCGTCTGGAATGCTGATAGCCGGGGACGCAATTACAACAATGAACACTGTATAGTATCACTGAGGACACAGCGGCGCCTGAAGAATAAGATGAGAAAGAACATTTCCTGATTGCGTTCGTTAGCGATGTCCAGGTTCAGCACTTGGCGTAATTGTGTGGAGTGCCGTTCGGTACCCAGCACGATCTAAACTCTTTATATAGCTGGTGAGCTGGGAAGGAACAATTACATTTCTGATGCTGTGCTCTAGCTATGAAGCCCCCGTGATAACTTTCAACAAGATAACGCAAGAGCGCATTTTTACTCTTGTTGTACTCCTCTACTTCTGTACTTATGTTGTTCGACTACTGCTCTGGTCATTATATTCTCAAAATCTCTCGTCCTCTGAAAAATTCCTGAGTTGTTAGTTGCCAAAGATTGGAAAGCCAGGACTCGTCATTAGGATTGATGAACTCTGGCGCGGAGTTGAAGCAGGATGAACTAAAAAGTATGCTTGTCTTTCATCAAAGCTCGGTTCTACTACATGTCCAGCCAGATTTTAGCTATTTCTGCTCCAAGAAATTTAGCGTATTAAATTTTGAACTCAGTATCCCCCCCTAAAAAATATGCAGATTTAGTTATGTATTCTCCCTAGTGTTCTATATATGCACAATAAGTAAACAATTCGTGCTGTTCCAATTTTAATGGCTAGCTTACCTTCTAAAGGTAATCGAGTTGATCCCTGCATTTATGACGTACGGGAAATGTGCCTCCAGACACACAATTACGATACAGGTCACGTTTTAAAAATTTCGGCGAGAATCACTCTGTATAACGTTTACAGCTTTAATGTGTATCGAGCAAAAACCTACGTGAGATATAAACACGAAATATATTAAAAATGTTTCGTTTTGCCAATTATTCAATGTTTAGAACCTACAATTTTTCTACAGTCAATGCCATTTTTCTTCCCAGAACTTCCTAAAACTTCATGTCAGTTTACCTGATACTCTCCTAGGATGGTAGTTGTTTCTCTTGCGTGCAAATGTACATTGCAGATTTTACTTCAGATCATGATTTATTTACTTCGTTTCTGCGCTCTCATCATTACCGATTCATTTACTCACGGATGCTCAAATATAACAGACCGACTTGTTTCTTCACATATTTAGAGTTTTCCATGTGTTTCAATCCCCACCTACTGTGCCTACGCTTCTGCTTTTCATACATTACAATTCTATTTCCGTTGGAATACATCTTACGCTCCATGTAAGGTAGCATTATTTGAAATTATTTGTTTCACAAATCGTTTCTCATTTCTCTGTTAAGTTCGCGACCAGTTTACTCTTTTGAAGTAAAAAGATTTCTCCATATTGTTCGTCACCGATACGGCTTTCCTAATATTGTTTTCTATATACATTAATAGTTCGTCTCACAAGGAAACATCAACTTCATTTCATATTTTAAGGAGGAAAGAACACACCTGTAGGATATGAGCCCCACAACAGATCCAGCTCGAAAATATGGGCCATAATTCTGACAGTACATAGTTATGGTCTTCTGTGTCTCCCACTTAAGGCACCTAATGCCCGAACGTGAAATACTGTACATCGGCTGCCAACCAGAGTTTTCTAATGAACAGGGCGTAGAAGGCGAGGAGAGATGAGGAAGCAGGGGATCACATCTGCTTGACGTGTTTTGATATTTTGTTTGATAAAACACGTTATTTTGCGTGGAAAAGAGGTAAGTAATGTGAATAAGTAATATGTTAACCTCTTGTGTAATAGCATTTTAACCGTGTTCTTGAATTGTTATCCTGTATCAGTTGCGTATACGTATAAATGAATACAGCTAAGAAATTAAAGAATTATTTTGAAATGAAGTTAATGCTTTTCGATTTACTATTTGTTATGCCAGTAGCGCAAATCCTGAAAATGTACTTCACTTTTACTGTGTAAGCTTTACAACCCAAAGAAAATAACGCACAACAGTGACGTTCATAAGTAAACAGCACTAAACAATTTCTTTAATGAAACACCCATTCATTTATACTGCATTTGTGTATCCAATACGACAATCCTGAAAACAAAGAGGTCTCTAGCACCAGCTACAGGTTATAAACCGCACGCTTTGACACAGTGAACGAAGAACGTTACCAGTGTCAACAAGATATTTCATTGGATGTTCAAAGTAATCTTACTGATCGTTCTGGTTTCCTCTTCGATTCTAAGTGTACTGGAAGACCCGCAGAAACACTGGTGTACGTTGAAACACGTATGTAACATAGCAGCGATGGCGAGGCATTGTAGCATCTGTGACCAGAGAGTATGCGCTTGACCGCGCGAGTGTTGCGAGCGGTTCTCAGTCTGTCAGTCAGTCGTTGCGAGTCTGTAGCTCTGTCTAGTTGAGGGCAGTACAGTGGTAGTCGTCGTGGAGTACGCTAGTAGTCGTCATGCAGAGCGGTCGGTCAGTAGTAGCAGCGCAGTGCGGGTGTGTGATGTAGTCTCTCGGCAACACTGGTCAAGATGCTGAATGAGGTATATTGTTAATTAAGGTAATCATCAGATAATTTAAAGTTCATTTATTGTAATTAATTTCCAACAAGTGCCCCAATAATAATTTGATTTCAAGCTAAGCATTTTTAATAAACAATTCTCTTTTTTAATAATATTTCCGTTGCATTTCCTTAAAGAAAAAATTTCCCTTAAAGTAACAAAAAATATATGTATATATAAAAATTATATTTGCGATGCATTTCCTCCAAGCTGTGCGCAACAATAAGAGCAGAAATTTGACTAGCAGTTACAATGAGGTAAGAATTTAATTCTGATTTTTGTACAGGGCCAAAGACCGATATTTCGGTTTAATTGAATTATCATTATCACTGATATTTCATTAGCACTGAATTGTTTTTCATTATTTTTGCGGGAGCATACAGCAGAGTCAGATTGCGAATTTCTGTTTAATTGTCATTGTCAGTAAATTTATCTGCTGGGAGATTACGTTAGGTTGTATTCTTGTTAACATTCAAAATATTGTCAGATCAACACATTTTTGAGGGAACGTTTCACTTGGCTCCCATTTCTATATAATTGTCTTACGAAATTTTGTGGGGAGGTTACACTTGGCGACACCCAGTCCAGGATCGTATTTCGTTGAGAGTCTTTTGAAAAACAGTCAGATATCTGCTCTTATTTGCTTAGATATAATTAGGATTTGGCGCTACGCTTTTACTAATCTTGTGACTTTCTCTCTACAGGTCAACGGCAATTCGTTGCTCTGTTGCATTTGTGTGTTGTTTTTGCATTTGTGCTTATTGTTTTGTGAATATTTGTGAATATTGTAAAAATGCCGCGAAAGACTGTGAATAGTGTATCGCGAGGTATTACGAACGAAATTACCGGCACAAACGACTTTACCGATAGGACTTGTGACACGCAGTGTAATGATGACAATCCTGCGTTCACTAACAATCAGTGCATTCCAACCATTAATGATGACTTTTTTCTTAATGATGAACGAACGAACTCGATTGTGTCTTCTGTTGATTTGACGACAATCGATGACGCGGAGCGCCTTATTGTAATGAGCGCTGCCCAGCTTAACACACCCGGTTTGGAGAATTCAAGTAATGTACAGACGAATTTTTCTAATGAAAATGAACAAGCTACACAAAGTACGCCGGAGTTATGTAATTCCGAAATAATGACCGACCGTGTACATTCGACTGATAGACGTTTTTGTAAATTACAGAGTGACCAAATGGTCACGCAAAACGCGACACTTGCAAATACACCGTCAAACGGTACAGAGAAAGGAGTAGATAATGTTACATTGGGTCAAATTATGGCGATATTGATACAAAATAGAGAAGATAACAAACAAGATAACGAAAAACTTAAACAATACTTAAATGAAAAATTAGACGACAATTCCAGACAGCTTAGTGAACAGGTCAAACAACAGAATGAAAATTTCAGACAACTTAGAGAACAGAACAGACAGGATAATGAAAATCTCAAACAACACTTAAATGAAAAATTAGACGACAATTCCAGACAGTTAAATGAAAAATTAGACGACAATTCCAGACAGCTTAGTGAACAAATTAGAGCTGTTGCCGCGCAGTGTCATGACACTAAGGAACAGTTGCGCGCAGAAATTGAGGCTTGTTCACGAAAAAATAGCGAAGAAATTAAGTCTGTTGCGCAAGAATTAAGGGAAATGCAAACAGCCGCAACAGAAACACTCAGAGACGAAATTAGCGGAGTCGCTAAACAATGCTCTGAAAAAGCTACACAATTACGCGACGAGTTTAAAGCAATGACAGCAGAACTTTCGCGCACAATGGATTCAAAGATAGACGCGAAATTCGAACAGCAGAATACTCAGATTGACGAACGCTTTAATCACCACATAGAAAACAGTAATACGCGTTTCCGCAAATTTATTCAAGATCAAAATAAAGTCAAACGTCAGGTCATGGAAACAATCAGTGCACAAAGACAAGAAGACAAACGTAAATTGTTCGCGAAAGCGAAGACGTATGTAGACAATAATATTACTACAGTGTCCGACGAAATTAATTCCATCAAACAGTCGAACACAGAATTACGTGACGAAATTTCCAATCTTAAATTAAAAACAGATACACAGACAGTAGATATTCAAACAGTAACAGACAGATTCGAACAATTAGAACTAACACAGGATTGCGATGTCATCAAAGCTGATGTTAAAAAACTGAGCGAAACTACGCGTAAGTTGCAAAAACAGATTAATGCGTCCGATTCTAAAACCGATGATCAGGCAAAAATACTGACTGAAAAATATGATGAACTAGCCAGTCGTATTGATGCTATTGAAAGTAGTAATGACAATAAATCAGACGACACTACACCGATTTCATTTAACCAAACACCTGAATTTCAAAATTTACAGCAGACAATTAATGAGATCGACTCGTCTAACAACACGTTGCGTAGAAAATTGTCGAGTTTGCAACAAGAAGTAACAGAGATGAAAAACATTTCAGTTAATAACATACCACAACAGACGCCACTTTATGAACATTTGTCAGACTCGCGCAACGCGTATAATGTGAGCAATTTACAGAGACTACGCGAATTAAAAGCCGAAAAGCTACGCGACTTAAAATCTGAAAAGCTACGCAATTTGAAATCCGAAATGACACAGACGAACAGATTCACACACAATCCCGAACGTGTTTTCAAATTCAATGACGAGAACGTAGATTACGAGCAATTTTTATCCGCCAGAAAATGTAAGGAACTTAATAATGACAGAGCACAGGTACACGATTTGAACTATATACGACGATTTATTTTTGTACTTTCACCGCTATTATCTGTAACGCAGAAACTAGCTTTGAACTGGATACGACAATTTGCTCTTGAATTTTTACCAACATTTCGTGTAATGCAAAAACCTGAATTAGTATGGATACAGCAATTTATTTCTGAATTTTTACCGCCATTGCGTGTAACGCAAAAGCTAAAATTTAGTTGTAGCGCGTAATTAACCTCAGGGGATTCATTACGCTTTAATGAATATGTGCCGTAGCGAGCATAGGGCCCCGAGCTGTAGTAGTGCTGTTTCATCTTTAGTTTTCTGCACTGCTGCCTTCTCTTCTACTATCCTTTATATCTATCAAAACCGCTCTTTAACTATTGCTCTACCTAGAATTAAGAATGTGTAATGAAAACCCGATATGACAAATCTTTTACCGAATGTGACAATTTTCATTAGGCACTCCCGTAATGACAACTACCGCCGTAATTTTAATTACAGATAAAATCGTAATCATCTGTATGTATAAAATTTTGAGCAATCGGAACCACATTTTTGTAACAATAGATTTTTTCACCACAACAGCATGAAAATCAACCGCTTAGCATTCCTAACCAACAATGCAGTCTACAAGGTCAACCAAGCTTTAATGTTTCGCCGCGTGCACGTATAGTCCCAGCTACAACAAATAGTAACGCACGGCAGTAATGAAATAACTACGTACAGAAAAACAGTATTTCAATCTCTATCGCAATGCGCCGTATAGAAATGACTATCACGACATACGTAAAATTAATTAGCACAATTTTCAGCGTACATTCAATAACAGTCGATCTTTTCAGCAGCAAGAACATCAGCAACAACATATTTTCATGAATGAACCAGACAGTAGGTGTCATACACAGCGTAATACGTCAGGAAGAAATAACAGAATAGTTCAAATAGTCAAAATTCCACAGTGTCCCCCTGAAAATAATTACACGTCAGATAGAATATGATTAAATACAGTACAGGTTGCATATTCCAATAATGTAAGCAATACTTTTGACACACAGAATCTTGTCCCCGAAAATGTTATTTGAAATACGCTTTGTTGAATACTCCACTTTTATCGCACCCAGATCTTACCAGAAATTTTTCCATTGCCACCGACAGTTCCAACACAGCTTTAGGCGTACATATTTTTCAGGAAATTGAAGAAGATGGTTCTACAGTAATTAAAAACATCGCATTTGCAAGCCGCATTTTGTCACCCGCTGAACGAAATTATTCCGTTACAGAACTGGAAACATTATGTGTTGTATGGGCTTTTACGAGATTTCGGCACTTTCTTTATGGCAGACATACAACCGTGTACACAGACCACAGAGCGATACAATTTTTACTTTCGGCCAAATTCACGCACGACAGATTAAGCAGATGGAAACTATATTTACAGGAATTTAATTTTACAATAGTTCACATTCCCGGTACGCAAAATGTTATAGCAGACGCACTATCGCGTTCTCTCGGCAACAATCAGCAAGACGTAGCAACCAACTTCTGCAAAACAAATTTCAGTGTCATGTACATTCAGCAAGTTGCAATTGAAAATTTTATTTCATCGTCATTACAAGACATAGCACAAGAACAAAATAAAGACAATGTGTGGAAAGAAATTAAACAGCTTTGGCAAGATAAGAATAATGTTACGATTAGAAACCATTACACTGTACGCAATGACATTTTGTTTCGCCGCTCTCACCCTGACAGCAACAATTGGTTATTATGCATTCCTGACGAACTGGTTAACAAATTAATCTGGTACACTCATTTAAGTTACGCACATTACGGAGCACGAAAATGTTTTCTTATACTGAGACAGAACTGTTATTTTAACAACATGGAGAAACGAATACGACGAGTTTTAGCGTCTTGTAAAATTTGCCAGAAAGCTAAATCTGACACCACTTCACATATTCCTCCTTTATATCCCATTGTACCTATTAAATTAAGACACATGGCCGCAGTAGATATTTTTGGTCCGATTCCGAGAACTAACAGAGGTTTTTGCTACATCTTTGTCGCTGTTGAGCTCACTTCAAAATTTGTTACTTTCACTCCGTTACGCAAAGCTACTGCTAAAACTGTTTCGAAAGCATTTGTAAAACATTTTCTATTTCATGTAGGGCATGTGATGAAAGTAATTTCTGACAATGGATCTCAATTTCGTAGTAGCATATGGACACGCATGTTACGAGCCAGAAACATTTCTCCGATCTATATATCCAAGTACCACGCTTCTTCAAATCCCTGTGAAAGATTAATGAAAGAAATTGGTAAGCTGTGCCGAATATACTGCCACAAAAGACATATTGATTGGGATACACACATACTCTCATTCCAAGATGTAATTAATTCCATTCCAAATGAATCCACTATGCTATCTCCGTCTGTTATACTGAAAAATGTTGAACCACCAAACAAAATTAAAGAATTTGTAAATTTTCCCACATCTCGTCGCTTACGACACCACGAAATAATTGACATTGCGCTGAACAACATCAAACGTGCCGCAGAGCGCCGGAGAAGACAGCAAAAACAGGTTTGTACACGCCGAGACTTTCACGTTGGACAGAAAATATTAGTACGTACACACTATTTATCCAGCAAATTAAAAGGTAAGTGCAGTAAATTTGAACTTCTATACGCAGGTCCATATCGGATTCGCAGCATCCCTCACCCCAATGTTGTACACGTCGAAACTTTGAGAACCAGAAAATCGAAAGGCAACCACCATATCTCAAACATTAAACCGTTTATTGAATGAAATCACTTTATGATTTAACAAGCTATAATGCCATTTGCTAATTTTATGATCACGTATGCAATTATACTCTCATGAATACTTACTGATGATTATCGTATTTTTTCTTGGCAAGTGCTCGGCAAGGTAAGGTTAGCAGGTCGCTTTTCTTGTCGTTACACATAAGACCGTGCATATTTTTCCAGATGAATTTACACATTTTATGACCATTTATGCAATTATATTTATATGATTACCTACTGATGACTGTCGTATTTTTCTTGGCAAGTACTCGGCAAGATTAGGTTAGCAGGTCGCTTTTCTTGTCGTTACACATCAGACCGTGCACATTTTCCATTTTTTTGTATGTATGATTGTTTTTCTGTTTTGTTAGTATGCATTATGAAATAGTTAAGATATAACACACACCAGTTGACTTTGACATTTTTGCCTTATGAAATCTCAACATCATGACTACTTTACTTTTTTTTTTTTGCTGCTGCATTGTGATATTCCGTATACATTTTTGCCTTTGAACACTGTCTGTGCTTTCGACATATTACGTTTTCTGTCATGTTATGCTGTATGCTTAATTATATTACCGTTAATCAGTAATTACTTAGTGGGTATATGATTTAAATGCAAGACGTTAATTTCTGTTCATCATTTTCAGAAAGAAATAACGTGTAAAGAAAATAAATTAAACGGAAATGGGAATTTCACCTACGGAATAAACGATGGAAGATGCAATAACTTTATGAGGAAGAGTAAATGGATCAGGATTAACAAGCATTAACAAGAATATACAATACTCATCGTAGAATAGCAGTCTTAACTAATTTTTTCTTTCAGAATACAAGGTGATTGATGCAGGCTGTCAGACTGAACTACACGTCTTAGTTTTAGTGATGAAATATGCTAGAGATAAGGAATAATTGTATAATGAGTAATGAAGTGATATTTTTGCAGATGATAATGAGTGATGATGAATAATGATGAAGAATATGCTACTATGAATAATGAAGTTTTTCTTTACAGGTGATGATAATAATGAAGTTATGATAATATGGATAATGCTGTTATGAATAATGAAGTTTTTTCTTTACAGATGAGGATAATGTTGAAGTTATGTATTTATGCTACGTAGTTATTTAAGTATTTGTTGCAGTTTGTTTTGACAGCAGGTGTTATATTGCATAGTAGGATGACGGAAAGTTTTGGAAAGGACAGCTATGGAACACATTTTATACACATTTCACTACTTGTTAATTCGAAGTTCACTACTTTTCAGCATAGTGTGCGTTTCTTCTTTCAGGTCAATAATCCATTTTGTATTTTTTCCAGGAGAAGTTTTTCATGATACATACTAAACCTATTACTTATTATACCTGTTCTAGTACTTGCATTTATTTTTTTTTTACCCATTTGTGTCTATCATTTATACATGTGATCACATTACTGCCTTGTTTCACAATCTTGCTACAGCTGACTCATGACGAATGACGTTACACATTTTTCATTTACAGGAACAACCCACTACCAATTATTTTTTTCTCTCTTTTTCTCTTCTGGCTTTCTCTTATAATTACTAAACGCAATGCATTGCTAACAAAAAATGTATTACCAGTCCCAAATAGTGATACCAGTTGGAGAAAGTTCTGAATAATACTGATCAACTCTGAATAGTATGTCACTTCAGTAATGACTTCGTAAAGATACAAAAAAAAAATATATGTATAAAATAATGCTTTGTAACTGGCTAATAACTGCCACTGTTTATTGTAATGAGACTACTTATAATGTGTATGATTATTAATGCTATGACTGTAATTAGCTGATTTTTAATAATGACTTCGTAGTGATCTGAATGTCACTCAATGAATTGTTATTACTTCTTAATGATCTGAATAATACTGAATGAGGAACAATGTTTTATACTATTCAATATTTGCTGGGCCACTGAGTGCCAATGATGAGTGTAATGTTTTGTACTATTCAGTACTTGATGGCCACTGAGTGCCAAGAATGAGTGTAATGTTCTGTAATATTCAATACTTGCTGGCCACTGAGTGCCAATGATGTACATTATTCTGTCATACTAAATATGCTTTGTAACCGTCCAAGGACTGCCACTGTTTATTGTAATACCATTACCCATGATGCCAATAATTTAATTTTGTGAACATTTTTCTGTAATACTACATTCATGGTACAGAAATGTTCAACACTGGGCTATGAATGCCCCAAATGAAAACTGTAATTGTCAATATTATGTGACTTAATGTCCTTCACCTCATGAGCTAACTACCCTGAATTACTGCAATGTCCATTTGTCCTGTCTATCCTAGTGATCATGGAGCACTACCTTTGGGTTTGCACTACTTCTACGTTGGTGTGTCTTGTAAAAGCGTGGTGTTGACACGACATGCTGTCCACCACCATGAGCGATGAAGACGTTATTATGGTTCCACTGTTTGGTGTACCTAATGTACTGCCAAAATGAGAACATGAAATATTACTACGAGAGTTCAGTGTCTTGGCTACACTGATGGATTCTGATGGGAAAAGAACTGCAAATTGTGTCACTTGGTGTTGTACTTCTGTGGAAAGATATGGACTTTCAGAACAGCTGTGTGCAATCTAAAGTGCTACAACCATGATGCAATCCTTCCCTTTCCTATCCTAATTCTTGTCACATTGTGAAAATAATTTTTTGCTAACATTATTTATGTTCATGACTATACATATTTTTGATTCGCTGAACTCCAGTGCGAGTACAGTTATGTCACTTGTCGATATGATTTTTGCCATTATGTTTATTTATTGCAAAAATACCTAAGACATTTTTTCGATTTGTTCTCAAGTACAGTATGTGCACTTTTGTCTTTTATATTGTATATACATTTTTTTTTTTTTAGTGATATGTTCTGAATTACAGTGCATGTGCACTTATGTTGTGTGTTAATATGTTTTCTACTGAACTTCAGTGCCTGTGCACTTTTCCCATTTTTCAATATGATTTGTACTCATTCTGTATATTCAATACTTCAGTGCGTATGCACTTATGTCATTTGTTACTGATATGTTCTCAACTGCAGTGCATGTGCACTCATGCCACTTGTCAACATAATATTTTTTGCCAGTCTGTTTATTTGTTCTGAATATGCTAAAGAATTTTTTCAGTGCGTGTGCACTTTGTTTCTGTTAAATAATTTGTATATACAGTTTTCTGATTTGCTACTATGTTTTGTATTCACATTTTGTCTTTCTCTGATATATCTTGTACTCAGTGCATGTGCACAAAATTTAATTTATGTACTACATTTGAATATTCTGTAAATTGTAAAAAAATTTCTTGCGATGGCAAGTCCAAATGACTCACCATCGCTGCCAAATTTTTCCCCCCCCAGTGGAGGGTTATGAAACACGTATGTAACATAGCAGCGATGGCGAGGCATTGTAGCATCTGTGACCAGAGAGTATGCGCTTGACCGCGCGAGTGTTGCGAGCGGTTCTCAGTCTGTCAGTCAGTCGTTGCGAGTCTGTAGCTCTGTCTAGTTGAGGGCAGTACAGTGGTAGTCGTCGTGGAGTACGCTAGTAGTCGTCATGCAGAGCGGTCGGTCAGTAGTAGCAGCGCAGTGCGGGTGTGTGATGTAGTCTCTCGGCAACACTGGTCAAGATGCTGAATGAGGTATATTGTTAATTAAGGTAATCATCAGATAATTTAAAGTTCATTTATTGTAATTAATTTCCAACAAGTGCCCCAATAATAATTTGATTTCAAGCTAAGCATTTTTAATAAACAATTCTCTTTTTTAATAATATTTCCGTTGCATTTCCTTAAAGAAAAAATTTCCCTTAAAGTAACAAAAAATATATGTATATATAAAAATTATATTTGCGATGCATTTCCTCCAAGCTGTGCGCAACAATAAGAGCAGAAATTTGACTAGCAGTTACAATGAGGTAAGAATTTAATTCTGATTTTTGTACAGGGCCAAAGACCGATATTTCGGTTTAATTGAATTATCATTATCACTGATATTTCATTAGCACTGAATTGTTTTTCATTATTTTTGCGGGAGCATACAGCAGAGTCAGATTGCGAATTTCTGTTTAATTGTCATTGTCAGTAAATTTATCTGCTGGGAGATTACGTTAGGTTGTATTCTTGTTAACATTCAAATTATCGTCCGGTCAACATTCTTGTGGGAAGGTTTCATTTGGCTCCCATTTCTATATAATATTACTTTGTAAATTTTTGTGGGGAGGTTACAACGTAACTGCCCGTAAAGAAGAAACTGCATTTGAAAGATGTACGATGGCCAAAGTTCACATCGACATCCAGAACTCTTGCCGAATTTTTAAACTTGCGCATAAAACCCTTGAATACGCAGAAGCTAAATACATCCAGCGATTGACAGTACCTTATTCTACCTGCTCGGTGCTTTGATAAGTTTCTCTTCATGGTGCTGAAAGGCAAATTTCCCTTTTTTCCACTTTTCCAGAGGGCGATGTGTTTCATATACACTGTCAAGAGTTACAGGAGGTCTCGTTCTTTGACGTCCAAACGGTGCTATTTATTAGTCATTCACTCCCGCTCATACAGGTGCCGTACTGTCGCTTCTTCGTTCACGAAATTATGAGCACAAACATCGTATTTACTCCGCTGTACAATACTTCAGTCTCGGGTATCAGGCGGCTGCAGTGGGGCGGTAGGAGTGACAAACGTACGTAACTTAAAAGCTGCACAATCAGGACATACCTGAGTACTTCACTGAAGCGCCAAAGAAACTGGTATACATATGTGCATACAAAGACAGAGATTTGTAAACAGGAAAAATTCGGCGCTTCTATCGACAACGCCTATATAAGACAACATGTGTCTGGTGCCGTTGTTAGATCGGTTACTGCCGCTACAGTGGCAGCTTATCAAGATTTAAGTGAGTCTGAATGTGGTGTGTTAGTCGGCACTCGAGCGATAGCTATGGGGTGGGGATTTTCACGTATGACCATTTCACGAGTGAACCGTGAATATCAGGAATCACGTAAAACATCAAATCTACGACATCGCTCCGACCCAAAAATTATCCTGCAGGAAAGGGACCAACGACGACTGAAAATCTTTCAGCGCGATAGAAGTGCAACCCTTCTGCAAATTGCTGCAGATTTCAATGACGGGCCATTAGAAGTGTCAGCGTGCGAACCATTCAACGAAACGTCATCGATATGGGCTTTCGGAGCCGAAGGCCCACTCGTGTTCCCTTGATGACTCCATGACACAAAGCTTTACGCCTTGCCTCGTCCTTAAAGACCGACACTGGACTGTTGTTGACTGGAAACATGTTGCTTGGTCGGACGAGTGTCGTTTCAAATTGTATCGACCGCATTGCGTGTACGGGTATGGAGACAAACTCATGAATCCACGAACCCGGCATATCAGCAGGGAATTATTGAAGCTGGTTGAGGCTCTTTAAGGGTGTGAGGTGTTTGTTTGAGTGATATGGGACCCCTGATTGGTCTAGATCCGACTCTGACAGGTGACACGTACGTAAGCATCCTGTCTGATCACCTGCGTCCATTCATGCCCATTATGCTTTTCGACGGACTGGGACAATTGCAGCAGGACAATGCGACACCTCACACGTCCAGAATTGCTACAGAGTGGCTCCAGGAACACTCTTCAGAGTTTAAATACTTCCGCTGGCCACCATACTCCCCAGACATGAGCATTATTGAGCATATGTGGGATTCCTTTGAAAGTGATATTCAGAAGAGATCTCCACCCCCTCGTACTCTTAGGGGTTTATGAACAGCCCTGCAGGTTTCATGGTGTCAATTCCCTCCAGAACTACTTCAGACACTAGTCGAGTCCATGGCACGTCGTGTTGCAGTACATCTGCGTACTCGCAGGGGGCCCTACACGATATTAGGCGAGTGTACCAATTTATTTGTCTCTTCAGTGTATTATAATTATGGCCGTAAGTTTAGCACTGGGTCGATTGCTAGGGCTGATGTCTTGCAAGTGTGCTTTTATTTTGTTAAAATACGAGACCAAGTTGGTTATGTTTTATAGACGGATATAATTGTTATGTTTGAGGTTTACTCGATTCATTTTCTCCTTCTTAGGTTTATCTCTTTGTATTGATTATTTAATATAAAATCTAGTCACCAAAATTAGCGGAGGCGTCATCTCGGAATAGTGTCATTAATGTTACATGTGCCTCTGCACCTCTCCTTCTCCCTCCAGCTTTCCTCCCAGCCATGCCCTTTTATTATTGCGATGAAAATTTCCTTGGGTTTCCTTAGTGGCGCCTTTCATCTATTATACGCGACTGTATCAAGATAAGGCGTAGTTTACCGTTGTTCCCAAAAATTATCGAAAAGAGCTTGACCGGTTTTGACCAAATTTTTACTCGATACTCTAACAAACATTTAGACAGATGTCAGATATTATACGTTATTAGCAAAAATCTCGAAAAGTTTTTGGCCGATTTACTAAAAATTTTTACGTGATTGTCTGATAAACGTTCGGGCGGACATAGGCTACATTCTTAAAAATATATATCGCATATAAATATGTAAATAACATATCTTTGTTTTCAGAAAAAGAACAGAACACATTGAACGATCACAGATAGGACGTTCATGTTCACAGGACATGTGCATTAGTATATTCTGCAGAAATGATTAGATTTGTACCATGTTGGCCAGCGTCGATATCGCGGCGCAACGCCACCTACTGGTAAAATGTACCTGCGGCTCTCTTTACGCTATAAACCGAAGGTAATGGATCAGTGTGACTTGAGAAGACGTGCAGCAGCCTCACAGACGTATGCGCGAACAGCACCGTCAAATCAGTGGGTTTGAAAGAAGGCGCATTATTGGTATGAGATAATGTGATAGATCCATCAGGGAAATTGCTGATCGTGTGACTCGAAGTGTTTCGGCAGCGCATCGGATGTGTGCAGAATGCTTCACGGAAGGCCTTACAACACGACAAGCTGAGTCAGGTCGCACCAACCAGACCACCTCCCGAGAAGATTGGCACCTCATCAGAATGGCATTTCAACACAGATCTGCGTCTTCCTCGGTTCTGACGCAGTTGTGCAACAGTGTAACACATCGTACACTATCAGGGGTGACAGTCAGTCGCCGTTTATTGCGCACGTGCTACGTGGGTGTCGTCCACTGCTCCGCGTACCTTTTACGAATGTGCACAAACATGCTAGACTGCAACGGTGTATGGAGCGACGTCACTGGCTACAGGAATGGCCCTCAGATTGTATTTCTGGACGAATCGAGGTTTTGTTTCTTTGAAGAGGATGACAGCATTTTGGTTCGCCGCAGACAGGGGGAGCGACACAACAGTCACTGCACTCGCTCGAGACATACAACGCCATCTCAAGGCCTTATGGTTTGGGGACTTATTGGGTACATTCACAAATCACAGTTGGTGCATGTCCAGGGCACTATTACCTGTATGACCTACGTGAATGACATCCTGCGACCCGTAGCCTTACCATTTGTGCAAGACGACCCAGACGCCATTTTTCAACAAGACAATGCACTACCCCATGTTGCTGCACAAGCACGTGGCCTCTTGGTGTCGCAGCATCTCAGCCTTTTGCCCTGGCCCGCCAGATCACCAGACCTGCCGCCAATCGGAGATATGTGGTGAAACGACGGGTGCAGCGCTGTGACCGAATGCCAAGCACCACAAATGAACTTTGGAACCAAGTGAATGCCGTGTGGATGGCTATACCACAGGACGCCATTCGCGCCTGGGACGCGTCGCTGCCATCAAGCGTGGGCCAAGTTATCAAGGCCTATGGTGAACACTACGTCTACAGGGCAACAGGACGCACCCTGAACCGAGGTGACTGGATTGCTAATAATTTCTGCAGAGCATATTACGTCCAAACTAGAGTCGCTAAAGGTGTTCCGTTTTTTTCTGAACATGAGTGTATCAGGAAGAAACTTGTTAAGACTATATACTTCTTTTTTAAAAAATGAAAAGGTTTTCTGTTAAAAACGACTGTGAGAAAGAAAAATGCTTTCCTGTGCTGTGCTGTGAAATTGTGCGGTTTCGTTTTCCTTATTCAGTCAGTTTTAAAAGCGATAGCAGTGCATTTCAACCATCAGACAAATTGTATCTCCCATATATATTCTCCTTATACATAATTTTGAACGAAAACTGTGTATAGGACATTGTGCTGCTTCGGCTGTCTTCTTCGATGGGTTATGAAACCCTAATCTTCCTTGATTTTTTTCTCATCTTTAATTTCAATGTCCTTCCTCAACACTACTTGACACTGTTCACAAATGCCATAGACGGATATAGACTTAGTTGTTAACGCCTCCTCTTATTGATAAACTCAAAAATCAATGTTTCGTCCTGAGAACGTTTTAGATGTTGATCGTCCAGTTCCTATTTATGTTCTTCAGCACGTTAAACTATTGTGAAATTTGTTGACATGATGTAACAACTGGTTAACCGTCATTCCTCATGTAGAATTCCTTCTTAATTTCAAACATTTTGGACGTAAAACGTGCAACCTATTTTTTAATTTGTTCAATAGATTAACCAAGGGTATTGTTAATTCTAAATCTTTCAGTACACTCTTAAAGTCTGACAGCACTACTGCATTAGCCTTTCATCCTCCACATTCTCATTACATAATAAGCAGTGCTACATATTACTGTCAGCCTCTTCCTCTCTACCGAAGAACGTTTATTCAATTTCAATTTCTAGTATCAGTGTATTGAAATGTTTTGTTGTTTTACAGTTTTCTTTGAAATGCAATGGTGATATATTCCTTGAATTGTAAACATTACAGTAAAGTCATTGTACGCCTTTATTGAGAGTTTAATTTAGACGGATGCAAATGGCAAGCGTACAACACAGTAAATTGTAACACAGGGTGTATCAAAAAGAATCACCCGATATAAAAATCATAAGTATTATATTCTTTGAGATACTCGCGTGAAAGAACGAACACTAGAGTGTTACATTGTTCCCGCTAGGCAGCAGCAGTGTTCGTCACTTCATTTCTGCTAAAAATGGTGTCGGGACAACAGAGAGCGTTTTGTGTTATACGTTTTGCGCAGTGCGGGTCAGTAATAACTGTTCAGCGTGACTTTCGTACTAGGTATGGTACTGACACTCCCACAGCACAGAACATTGGACGATGGCATGAACAATTACGAGAAACAGGTTGTTTGCGTAAAGGCAAATTGCCGGGCCGTCCTCGAGTGTCTGACACAGAAGTCGAACGCATCCGCCATAGTTTCACAAGGAGTTCGCAGAAATCCGTTCGCCATGCAGCTCGATAGCTCAGCATGCCCCCGATATCCGTCTGGCGTGTGTTGCGTCGACGTTTACACATGAAACCACACTAAATTCAGCTACCGCAAGCTCTTTGTGAAGATGGCAAACAACAACGTGTAGAGCTCTGTAATTTCGTCCTTGGAAAGATGGAGGATGGCAGATTTCTTCCACGCTTAGTGTTGAGTGACGAGGCACATTTAAGCAGAAATGTGAACGTCATAATGTGAGGATATGGGGTACGGAACAACCACATGAAGTTGTTTAACATGAGACAGACTCTCCAAGATTTAATGTGTCTTGTGCAGTTTCACGGGTAATGGTGTATGGTACATTTTTCTTTGCCGAGAACACTGTTACAGGAAGAACATATCTCGATATGCTTGATACCTTTTTTCCCCTCAGTTGGAGACTGATTCGAACGACTTGATTTACAAACAGGATGGGAAACCGCCACACTGACATCTGGAAGTGTGAATATTTTTAAATCAAAGGATTACTGAACGATGGATATGTTACACTGGACCAAACGATTCAGCCTTAAATTACTGGCCTCCAAGGTCACCGGACCTGACTGTATGTGATTATTTCTTGTGGGGATTTATAAAAGACTCTGTGTATGTGCCTCAATTACCAACAACAATGAATGAAGTGAGGCACCGCATAACACCAGTTGAGCAAGCTGTAACTCAAGACATGCTCGGTGCAGTGTGTGACGAACGTGATACCGCATTGACACATGCCATGCATTTCAAGGGGGCATATTGAACACCTATGAAAAAGTATGAAAAAAGCTTCGAGTTTTCTGTTGATCAAAACACAAAATTCATTGCAAATGTTTATTAGTTTCAGAAATATAGACGTGACACATCGGATGATTCTTTTTCATACACCCTATACAGGTATTCATCGCTGACGCCGTCCTATCAGATCCTCTCGCAAGTGATTGCTGTACGCCATTCCGAGTGCTCGCATGTAAGAACGGAATTCTAAATCTGCTCCCCATTTTATTCTATCCACTGAGAGTAAGTTTTGCGGACGACAGCAATATGCGCCCTTTCCTTTCTTTTCGTATGCCCCAGAGAGTACACCGCTTCCATCAGAAAGCTGTCCGTTGCAGAAACTGCAGACCGAGAGTTCTCGCAAAGCGATGTTTCGCTCAACGCTTTGGATGTGAGGATGGCAGTTGCACGGCTTTGATTTCCTCCTTAATACGGGGTGAAGTCGTGAAACGTTAGAGGTCTGAAGGAAACAGTTAAGCAGATTAGGTAACGATATTTAACATGAAAGTGGTTAATTGAAAAGTTACAGCACAAGGATTATTTCAGATTAACGGTACCTATGTTAAAACACTTGTAATACAAACTGTGTACAATTAATGACGAGACGTTATCATACGTGTCTGAATATGATGTATTTACTTGGGAAACGGACATTTACGCCAAACACCGCATGCTTTCTCCAACACATTGTGAGGATATCACGAATTATAACTTCTGCATACAATCCAAGCAGAAAGACCATAGATAGATAACAGCTTCACATGCCCAGGGTTCTTACAAAATTAGGAAGTGTAGCTCCTTCTGTTGACATTTGTTGTAGATGAATCTCGTACGAATGAACATTTATCATACGTGCGGAATATTTCCTCTTTTATTTTAGCAGCTGTACCTTTCCATATTTTTCTTAATCTTTCTCATTTTTGTCTCACCATCAGCAAGTAGGACCGGACTATCATGAATCTCAAACTCTGCAGTGGATTGGATGTTGTTTTGACGCTTGTGAGCAGGATAGAAGTGTGTGTCGGGAAGGGACTCGAAGACGGAACCTTCCCTTGCATTTGCAATGCTCTTACTGACTGAACCATCCACATTCTTCTCATAAAATGCCCTCACAACTTCCACCAGAATCTACTGCTACCTTTCAAACCTGACAGGAGATCTTCTGCATAACTAGCGCAACTAGCACTTCTGAATGATTTGAAAATAAGATACGAGCGTCTGTATGCATTTACTAATTTATGTAGCGTAATATTGAACGCAATAGCAGCAGCTCCACTCTCATCGCAAACAGGGGCACATGAAGCTACACTTCTTCAATATTTCAAATAGCGTAGAAACTGGAGAGGAGCTGACTGGAGACCTACTGTACAGTGTGATCCGATGAGCGACGATTTTTGCCTCTTTTAAAAGAATGACAGGAGTCGAGTACATCGATGGCCAAATGGACGGTATTGTTCAAGCTGGAGGTGGGTATGTGTTGGTTAAGTGAAGTTTTTAATAACATGACTTCGGTCCACTCATTCAGGTTACCATTAACATGATCAGGAAGTTTACTTAAACATCCTCGGCGACCTACTGTTGCTCTTTCTTTTACATCTTCAAGAAGGTTGTGTTGCGGAAACTCCCATCTTCCAAGATAATAGCCGTGTTCACAGGGCTGCACATACGTTTCTCGTATCACAAACACTCAGGCAAACTTTTATAACTCAGCTGGCCCGCTACTTCACCTAGTAGTACTCCCAAAGTAAATGGGACGTCCAGCAACATTTATGTGGCCACCGACTACGTTTGACGTCAACGCGCAGTAACCACTCACAGACGTCAGATTGCTGCACTTGCAGTGCAGGGTATAACAAAGCATGTCGGGGAGTGACGGTAAATAGTGCAGCTGTTGTAATACGGTAACGGAGCGATTTATCTGACGACCAAATGGGCACGATCACTGCTATTCGGGCCAACGGCGGAAGTATTTCCGAAACGGCTAAGTTTTTAAAACTTTCGCTTGCCACAATGGTTAGAGTATAACGTGCATGGCAAAATGCCGCTGCCCAAACCAGGCTCGGAGGCAACAGTGGCTCACCACGGGTCATAAATAACAGGGGTTGAATGACGGCTGCGGAGATGTATGCGGACAAATAGACGTGCAACTGTTGAGCAGCTGACAGCCCAGATGAACCTAGGGGCTGCCGTAAGTGTCACCTAACTACCCGTTCAGCGAACGTTGCTGCGTATGAGTCTGCACATCTACATCTACATGGATACTCTGCAAATCACATTTAAGTGCCTGGCAGAGGGTTCATTGAACCACCTTCACAATTCTCTATTATTCCAATCTCGTACAGCGCGCGAAAAGAACGAACACCTATACCTTTCCGTACCAGCTTTGATTTTCCTTATTTTATCTTGGTGATCGTTTCTCCCTATGTAGGTCGGTGTCAACAAAATATTTTCGCATTCGGAGAAAGTTGGTGATTGGAATTTCTTGAGAAGATTCCGTAGCAACGAAAAACGCTTCAAATCCTGTATCATTTCTGTGACACTCTCTCCCATATTACGCGATAGTACAAAACGTGCTGCCTTTCTTTGAACTTTACCGATGTACTCCGTCAGTCCTATCTGGTAAGGATCCCACACCGCGCAGCAGTATTCTAAAAGAGGACGGACAAGAGTAGTGTAGGCAGTCTCCTTAGTAGATCTGTAAAATTTTCTATGTGTCCTGCCAATAAAACACTGTCTTTGATTAGCCTTTCTCACAACATTTTGTACGCGTTCCTTCCAATTTAATTTGTTCGTAATTGTAATACCTAGGTATTTAGTTGAATTTACGGCCGTTAGATTAGACTGATCTATCGTGGAACCGAAGTTTAACGAATTCCTTTTAGCACTCATGTGGATGACCTTACATTTTCCGTTATTTAGGGTCAACTGCCAATTTTCGCACCATTCAGATATCTTTTCTAAATCATTATGCAGTTTGTTTTGATCTTGTGATGACTCTATTAGTCTTCTGCAAACAACCTAAGACGGCTGCTCAGATTGTCTCCTAATAGACAGATATATCGATAAGGAACAACAAAGGACCTATAACACTATCATGGGGAACGCCAGAAATCACTTCTGTTTTACACAGTGTCTCACACTGTTCTCTACACAGTAGGCGCATTTTTTATGCACCAATGTTGACTGTTGGTCATCGGCGAAGAAGGTTGGAATTTTCACGCCTACACGGCAACTGGTCAGCCACTAAGAGGCGACGGTAGTCTTTTCAGATGAATCACGTTTCATGCTCCATTGGACAGATGGACAACACCTTGCAACAATCGCCGGAGGGATCCAGGGCGGAGGAAGGAACGTTGTGGTCTAGCTAATGTTTCGTGGCATTCCCTGGATGATGTCATTCTGAGACGCACAATGAGGCATCACAGGTATACGGCTATCCACGGGGAACACGTCCATCCGCAAGTGCAGTGTGTTTTTCCTCGGGGCGATGATATTTACCAGTAGGAACATGCAACGTGTCGCACAGTTCGCCTTGTACGTCCATTATTTGAAGAGCACCACGATGAGTTTGCCGTACTCGCCTGTGTACCAAACTCCCCGAATTTAAAGCCAATCCAAAGTCTGTGAGGCCACCTTGATCGAGCTGTTCGCGCTATGGATCCTCAACCGAGAAACGTAGCACAGCCGACCACGGCACTGCGGTAGGCATGGCTCCACATCTCTGTCGGTACCTCTCAGAACCTCACTGACGCTCTTCCTGCACACAAGGCAGCTGCCCGCGCTGCAAAAGATGGTTATTCGAGCTTTTAACAGTTGGTCACATTAATGAATATATTGTGTATTTAAACGGCGGACCTAGAAACGACGCAGAGGCTTCGTCCCGCTGTAGCCCTCAGTGGTTCACAACCCCACAACAGGCCACAGCAGTCCACCCATCCTACCACCGCCCCACACCGTACCCAGGGGCATTGCGCAGTTCGGCCGCCAGTGGACCATCCAAAGCCTTCCCTCCCCCCAGCCCTCCCCCCCCCCACTCCTCCCGGGAACATCTCGTACCAGATGAGTGTAAACCCAACTGTTTACGTGGTAGAGTAAGTATGGTGTACGGGTATGTGGAGACAGTGGTTGCGCAGCAATCGCCGACGTAGTGACACCGGATCTCGACACTCATCCGCCGGTCGGATTCGTGCCGGGACCGGCACGCCTTCCCGCTCTGGAAGCTGTGCGTGAGACAGCGCGGCTAGCCGAGCGGCCACATTACTGTAACTAGACGGAGTATAAGGGACGATGTATTTGGAGAGCAGGTGAAACGCAGCACCAGTCTCGGATCTGAAGTACAGTTTTCTTGAATGAGAGCGCCGTGTGCCGTTTCAGTTTACAATGTTCCGGAGGTCTGCCACATTAAGTACGTACAATAAAACGTCACTCATACAAGACATAATCGAGAAAACAAGTGATACACTGCTAACAGAATTGCTGTATCTCCTAAAAAAGAGTACGATGTACAGGACATAAAATCTATGTAAAAAAACTATGTAAAACGGTGTATACAAATTTATAGAGTTTACAGTCATGGTGAAAAAAAATTTTCGTTATGCGACACAGTGCCAGTGGTGCATCTTTTCTCCGCTAGAGGTATTTGAAGGGTTTGACTCTGGACTTCCCTCAGACCAACGTTCACAGTTGCCATCGCTACCCCGTATGCTACATGTTGACACTGCAATGTGATCTGCAACACAATTACACCTCTCTGATTGGAAAAGTAAGTTTTCAATACTGCTAGCAGCGTCGAAGTCCGTGGATAAGAAATTACGTTATTATTGTTTATGTTATGTTGTGGCTACGTGAAAGTTTCTACTGATGTTTAGAGATTGTTTATGGTTGATTTACACTATAACCGAGTTAGGTGACATACATCTCAACCATGAGGAGACACGGTTCAACTGTTGAACAGCAAGATGCCTGTACGCAGAACGATTTACAGGGAAGATGTTACCAAATCGGGTCACATTTCAAAGACTTTATGCCCGTTTTCTTGAAAAAGGATGCCTTCGATCAAACCGAAGGTAAGGTGGTTGATCTCGCAGCGTGCGAACCGATCAGTCTGACGAAGTGTTTTACAGAAAATTGACGATAATTGCGCGCAACCCCGGAACCTCCACACGTTGCATATCCAAGGAACTAAATTATTCCAACGCCAATGTGTGGAACGTCCTACACGAGGCGAGCAAGCATGCATTCCAGTATCAAAAGGTACAAGTCCTACCGGCTTATAGCTGCCCCAGCGCTTAATACTCTGCCAGTCGTATCTGCATCAGACTGTAAACATCTCTGACTTCTGAACATGGGTTTCGTATACTGACCAAGCTGCCATCACCAGGGATTATTCACTAGCCACAATAGCCATGTCTGGGAGTTGGAAAATCCTATAACAACTCGTGTGTTACACCATCAACATTTATCACAAATGTGAGGGCTGGTATTGTTCACGACCATGCGATTGGGCCGAACATTTTACCTACGTTACTCCCTGTGGAAAATTATCCTACTGTCGTAAAGGTTGCAAATTTCTCTGCAAGCAGTCAGGCAAGTAAAATGGATTCATTACGACGGCGCCCCAATAAATTCTCCCATGATGCCAGAGAACATTTTGATAATGTTTTTCCGGCCGGCCGCGGTGGTCATGCGGTTCTAGGCCCTCCAGTCCGGAGCCGCGCTGCTGCTACGGTCGCAGGTTCGAATCCTGCCTCGGGCATGGGTGTGTGTGACGTCCTTAGGTTAGTTAGGTTTAAGTAGTTCTCAGTTCTAGGGGACCGATGACCACAGCAGTTGAGTCCCATAGTGCTCAGAGCCATTTGAACCATAATGTTTTCCCCAAATGCCGGCCGCGGTGGTCTTGCGGTTCTAGGCGCTCAGTCCGGAGCCGCGCAACTGCTACGGTGGCAGGTTCGAATCCTGCCTCGGGCATGGATGTGTGTGATGTCCTTAGGTTAGTTAGGTTTAAGTAGTTCTAAGTTCTAGGGGACTGATGACCTCTGAAGTTAAGTCCCATAGTGCTCAGAGCCATTGGAATCATTTTTTTCCCCCAAATATAGATTTGATGGAGATGGCTAAGTGTTATGGTCACCACGTTCTCCCTACTCATATGGATTTGTTTTTGATCGATAGACATTTTGGAACAGGTAGCTGTCCTTTTAGGTGAAGCTGATGTCGTTCTTCGTGAAACATCTGGTAGTTTTACCGTGTTAGGCAATCATTGCCACGCAGAAGGTAGTTGGATATTAATGTAAAGGGACGACATTTCCAGAAGTATCTCATAAACAATATTCATTACACGGCAGTTTGAACGCCGTCTCTGGAAATCACTACCGTCTAAACCTCCTTGATCCCTGGCAGGGAAAGGTTGCACCTGTGATATTTTTATAATATGAAAAGGTGTTTCTTTTGGTCTCCCCTAAACACTTCAGAATTTTTATACGTATTTTGGAACCCTTTATTTTATTCATATACGGTTAATCAACTGAGACTAAGTTTAGTTTCAGATAGTCGCTCCGTTTCATAAACGGTGTCCAAAAGATAATGAAAACTTGAATATCTCAGCTACTTTAAACGGTTAAAAATAACAATAAAATATTCATACTGATCACCTTAGTAAAGGGTAGAAAAATAACTGACGAAGACTAAAAAGGTGTAAAAAGAGGTCGTAACTCCAAGAGAAGACAAGAATCATTCTCCATTAACTTAGTGCAGCTGCCTGCTAAGCTGCCTTAGCAGTGTAAAGGTAAGGGATCCTAAATACAAATTACTGAATCAGCAACTCAGTGTTTATCAGTTGTGGCCTCATCTGACTTCCAGCTGTTCCCACAGTTAGGGAAACTGATAACTTTTAAACGCTTGAGTTCAATGAAGCTATTGTAGTGAAATGGTGAAATGGTCATAGAGCAGGGTACTTGGGAAGCGGTAGGACAAGGCACTCAAATTAACATCACTACGAAATTACAATACAATTTAATGCCAGCTGATGTCCAATAAGTTACATTTTACAATGTACCATGTGTGGGCAGGACGCAAACCCTGCACAAATTCACAATAATGGACGTGACGTACTGCAGTATCTGTTTAGCGACTGATACTACCAGACCATAAAATACAAGCAAACATCTTTTATAACGTCGCCAAAATTAGAAGATTACATTTTCTCTAACCAGAAAAATTTTAGAATAATCATTCAAGGTACTAACAGATAATTTAAAAGCTGCGGATAAAACAAGCACGTTAAAACAACAGTGCCTGTAACTGTTTTTAACAGGCGAGAACAACTACAAATGCTTGAATAATTTAAATCTCAGAAACTGAAACAAGAGCAAATTGAAAGAATGCTTGTATCTGACGCCAGTCCACAACAACAACCAATCCTAAAACAATTAAAAAACGTATGAAGAAGTTTAAACACTAATAATTATAATGTATGGTAACGGCTGCAAACTCTTGGATACTCTTGAATAGTTAAAGAAAATGCTGGTAAGCCTGGAACTGGGGTTAGGCAGCTAGCTTGAAACTTTTGAGGACAGTACTAGTGACGGTATCTTAATCAAACAAATTAAAGCAAAGCAGAGCATCAAATAAGACAAGTTACGAGAAATCACTTTTCAAAACTTAATACCCAACGCACTCGCTAAGCAAGGTCGGATCAGCTGTACCGCAAACTATTCTCGCCTTCCACCACGGGACACATGACCAGTTGAAATCATAACACAAACATTTTAATACTGACGCTCAGCAACAAGAACAAATAAGGGGCAGAAACCATTTAACGTGAAAATATGTGCGCTGCTGTGACGTCTGTCGACAACTACCGGGTGGTTACAAGTCAGTTGCAGCTCCTCAAGGTGGTTCATTACGGGCTGCAATTATCGTCCAGCAGCGAAAGGTGGCAGGTATACTAACACCTTAAAGGAGAACCGAGTTAGCTGGAAAATAGTAAGTTCCATTTTTGGCCACCAGGTGCCCATCAGGCGCTATACAGCATCTTGTCAAACTCTCCGATACTAATATTGAACAACTTGTGTACGTGGTGGTTAATAAAGAAAATCATCATTAAACCCGTGGTCTAGGGGTACCGTCTTTGATTCATAATCAAAACGTCTTCGGTCCCGGGTTCGATCCCCGCCACTGCCTAAATTTTGATAAATAATCAGCATTGGCGGCCGAAGACTTCCGGCATAAGAAGTCAGCCTCATTCTGCCAACGGCCTAGTCAAAGAGGGCGGAGGAGCGGATAGAGGTTCAGGGCACTCTCTTGTCCTAGGGGTGGGAAATTGCCCCTAAAGGCGGAAGAATCAGCAATGATCAATGACATGAGAATGCAGAAGGCAATGGAAACCATTGCATTAAAGACACGTAACGTGTATCCACAGGACATGTGGCCTGTAATTGAAGAAGTGTCATTATGATCTCGCCATTGGCAGAAGATTCCGGAATAGTCCCCCATTCGGATCTCTGGGAGGGGACTGCCAAGGGGGAGGTTACCATGAGAAAAAGATTGAATAATCAACGAAAGGATAACGTTCTACGAGACGGGGCGTGGAATGACAGAAGCTTGAACGTGGTAGGGAAACTAGAAAATCGGAAAAGGGAAATGCAAAGGCTCAATCTAGATATAGTAGTGGTCAGTGAAGTGAAGTGGAAGGAAGACAAGGATTTCTGGTCAGATGAGTATCGGGTAATATCAACAGCAGCAGAAAATGGTATAACAGGTGTAGGATTCGTTATGAATAGGAAGGTAGGGCAGAGGGTGTGGTACTGTGAACAGTTCAGTGACCGGGTTTTTCTAATCAGAATCGACAGCAGACCATCACCGACAACGATAGTACAGGTATCCATGCCGACGTCGCAAGCTGAAGATGAACAGATAGAGAAAGTGTATGAGGATATTGAAAGGGTAATGCAGTATGTAAAGGGGGACGAAAATCTAATAGTCATGGGCGACTGGAATGCGGTTGTAGGGGAAGGAGTAGAAGAAAAGGTTACAGGAGAATATGGGCTTGGGACAAGGAATGAAAGAGGAGAAAGACTAATTGAGTTCTGTAACAAGTTTCAGCTAGTAATAGCGAATACCCTGTTCAAGAATCACAAGAGGAGGAGGTATACCTGGATAAGGCCGGGAGATAGGGGAAGATTTCAATTAGATTACATCATGGTCAGACAGAGATTCTGAAATCAGATACTGGATTGTAAGGGGTACCCAGGAGCAGATATAGACTCAGATCACAATATAGTAGTGATGAAGAGTAGGCTGAAGTTCAAGACATTAGTCAGGAAGAATCAATACGCAAAGAAGTGGGATACGGAAGTACTAAGGAATGACGAGATACGTTTGAAGTTCTCTAACGCTATAGATACAGCAATAAGGAATAGCGCAGTATGCAGTACAGTTGAAGAGGAATGGACATCTCTAAAAAGGGCCATCACAAAAGTTGGGAAGGAAAACATAGGTACAAAGAAGGTAGGTACGAAGAAACTATGGGTAACATAAGAAATACTTCAGTTGATTGATGAAAGGAGGAAGTAAAAACATGTTCCGGGAAAATCAGGAATACAGAAATACAAGTCACTGAGGAATAAAATAAATAGGAAGTGCTGGGAAGCTAAGACGAAATGGTTGCAGGAAAAATGTGAAGACATCGAAAAAGATATGATTGTCGGAAGGACAGACTCAGCATACAGGGAAGTCAAAACAACCTTTGGTGACATTAAAAGCAACGGTGGTAACATTAAGAGTGCAACGGGAATTCCACTGTTAAATGCAGAGGAGAGAGCAGATAGGTGGAAAGAATACAATGAAAGCCTCTATGAGGGTGAAGATTTGTCTGATGTGGTAGAAGAAGAAACAGGAGTCGATTTAGAAGAGATAGGGAATCCAGTATTAGAATCGGATTTTAAAAGAGCTTTGGAGGACTTATGGTCAAATAAGGCAGAAGGGATAACATTCCATCAGAATTTCTAAAATCATTGGGGGAAGTGGCAACAAAAC
Organism: Schistocerca cancellata; assembly: GCF_023864275.1. NCBI lineage: Eukaryota > Metazoa > Arthropoda > Insecta > Orthoptera > Acrididae > Schistocerca > Schistocerca cancellata. Next base: position 1,007,078,773 of record NC_064626.1, read on the forward strand.
GACTATTCACGTTGGTGAGTAGAATATATGAGTCTGACGATATACCATCTGACTTTCGGAAAAGCATCATCCACACAATTCCGAAGACGGCAAGAGCTGACAAGTGCGAGAATTATCGCACAATCAGCTTAACAGCTTATGCATCGAAGCTGCTTACAAGAATAATATACAGAAGAATGGAAAAGAAAATTGAAAATGCGCTAGGTGACGATCAGTTTGGCTTTAGGAAAAGTAAAGTGACGAGAGAAGCAATTCTGACGTTACGGCTAATAATGGAAGCAAGGCTAAAGAAAAATCAAGACACTTTCATAGGATTTGTCGACCTGGAAAAAGCGTTCGACAATATAAAATGGTGCAAGCTGTTCGAGATTCTGAAAAAAGTAGGGGTAAGCTATAGGGAGAGCCGGGTCATATACAATATGTACAACAACCAAGAGCGAATAATTAGAGTGGACGATCAAGATCGAAGTGCTCGTATTAAGAAGGGTGTAAGACATGGCTGTAGCCTTTCGCCCCTACTCTTCAATCTGTACATCGAGGAAGCAGTGAGGGAAATAAAAGAATGGTTCAGGAGTGGAATTAAAATACAAGATGAAAGGATATCAATGATACGATTCGCTGATGACATTGCTATCCTGAGTGAAAGTGAAGAAGAATTAAATGATCTGCTGAACGGAATGAACAGTCTAATGAGTACACAGTATGGTTTGAGAGTAAATCGGAGAAAGACGAAGATAATGAAAAGTAGTAGAAATGAGAACAGCGAGAAACTTAACATCAGGATAGATGGTCACGAGGTCAATGAAGTTAAGGAATTCTTCTACCTAGGCAGTAAAATAACCAATGACGGACGGAGCAAGGAGGACATCAAAAGCAGACTCGCTATGGCAAAAAAGGCATTTCTGGCCAAGAGAAGTCTACTCATATCAAATACCAGCCTTAATTTGAGGAAGAAATTTCTGAGGATGTACGTCTGGAGTACAGCATTGTATGGTAGTGAAACATGGACTGTGGGAAAACCGGAACGGAAGAGAATCTAAGCATTTGAGATGTGGTGCTATAGACGAATGTTGAAAATTAAGTGGACTGATAAGGTAAGGAAAGAGGAGGTTCTACGTAGAATCGGAGAGGAATGGAATATGTGGAAAACACTGACAAGGAGAAGGGACAGTATGATAGGACATCTGCTAAGACACGAGGGAATGACTTCCATGGTACTAGAGGGAGCTGTAGAAGGCAAAAACTGTAGAGGAAGACAGAGATTGGAATACGTCAAGCAAATAATTGAGGACGTAAGTTGCAAGTGCTACTCTGAGATGAAGAGGTTAGAACAGGAAAGGAATTCGTGGCGGGCCGCATCAAACCAGTCAGTAGACTGATGACAAAAAAAAGAACCTTTCTTACTTGCTTGACTGTTTGTGCTCAAGCCTCTTTCCTAACCCGTTACGTAAGAAACATTTCTGTACACCTGTATTGCATTCACAGCCCCAGATTTGCACCTGGAGGCCAAATTTGGAACTATTTTTTTCCAGCGTAAATCCATTCCACATTAATACATTAGGATATATACAAAACTTCGCTGCCATACGATAATTACATCTCAAACTGTAACTCTGTGAGTAGCTAAACTCTATATCCACTTGGTATCAACCACCAAGTAGAAGGCGACTGCATTTAATAGGTGAAAAGGTTTGACAAATGGCGCTGAGCAGACGGTACTGTATTTTAAAATCAGCTTGGCGTCACTATAAACTCACTGCGTTAAAGTCCTTGAACGTGCTCGCCGAGCTTAGTTTTCCCTGCCGAACAAGAGTTGTCCCCGGTAGCTGCCGGTACAAAGCATTCGTCTGGCAGCCTCCCTTCGCCAGATGTACAGCTGACCACTTTGAAGTCCGGCGCGCACGCTCACTCAGCTGCCGGTGCCGCCGCCATGGACTCAGCCACGCCCTCCTCTGAAGGCACCCACTCAGCCTGTGGGCCAGGAGTGCAGAGGCCGCTACCGGCGACAGTCGCCACTTCTCCCTGTTTGATTTAGCGAGGAAGCCCACTTTCCTTTGGATTGGTTCGTCAATAAGCAAAATTAGCGGATTTGGGGGCCTGAGAATCCGCATTTTACGATCGAGAAGTCTATTTATCCTCAACGGGTGACTGCGTGGTGTGCGTGTCCAGTCACGGAATTGTCTGTGCTATATTTCTTTATGGCACGGTGACTACCGAACGGTACGTGAAGGTTTTGGAAGATGATTTCATCCCCTTTTTAGAAAGTACCCTGATTTCGCCAGGATGTGATTCATGCAAGACGGAGCTTGAGCCCATAGAAGCAGGAGAGGAGCACTTTGGGGACCGCACTCTGGCTCTGAGGTACCCAGAGGCAACTGGCATGAGCCTCGATTGGCAGCCATATTATCCGGATCTGAACACAAGTCATCCCTTTTTGTGGGGCTATATTAAAGGCAAAGTGTACAGAAATTTTCCCAAAGGCGTTGGTGAACTGAAAACAGCCATTCAGGAGGTCATCGACAGCATTGATGTTCCGACACTTCAGCGGGTCACGCAGAATTTCGCTGTTCGTCTGCGCCACATAGTCGCCATTGACGGCAGGCATATCGAAGAAGTCATATTCTACATCTGGATATCTGTAGTGACGTTTTCATGTTGAATAAAGTGTGTGCACGGCGTAGTTTCTAACGCATTGACTTTTTTTCACATAATTCAATAATTATCACCCTGTACATTTACAAGCGTTGTACTGTAATGGATTTAAAGGTTCTGTGTGCTTTCCTTACTGGTATTAATTACGAGAATAATTTATTTCACACACACACACACAATACATATACATATACATATATATATATATATATATATATATATATATATATATATATATTACCATTTTTTTAACTTCAGTTCTTTTCGATAAAATTCGTAGCTAAGTAATTAATCACATGGACTGAGATTGTAGTCTTGTCTTATGCCACTTTCGTTTGTTTACGAATATCATCATTTGTTTTCCAAGACAGCCTCTATGTAGCGACTTTGCCTTAGGTACGACGTGGTTGCTCAAAGCTGACCGGTGGAATTGGTCACTAGAAATGACCCAGTATGTTTATCGTTATTTCAGTTCTAACCTGTGTGAATAGTTTTATCTGTCATTATCTGACCGCCTTTCCGTAGCGCAAATAAAACAACAGTGTTGATGGCTTATATTCGTATCGTATGTCCATATGAAAACAGAACTTGTCGATCGTAATCTCCCACCAGTAATATACAAAGAGTAAGTCAGTGTAAAAGTGATACTAGATCCATGCGAAACGAGATTATGAAGTATTAAGATGCAAAAGCAAATCGGAAATGTGCTTTCTCTCGAAAATAATGAAAATGGAAGGAAGTAGCAGTACACACTCAACAAGTGGAGTGTCGGACGCCGTTTGGGGCGCAGCTTCCGCTCGACCCGCCGGGTCGCTCCGAGTGATACATCACTGCCTGCCCGGCATTCACAGCGCCGGACACTTTGATTGATGCCGTTTTAAATACAAGAATCGATGCCAGGCCGTCCGCCTCTAGGCGTCGGGTGCGCTCTCGCTCACCGACGGTATTGATAGGACTGTTGAATAAAATCTTGATATATCTGTTTTAGCGCAGACAAAAATGATTAATGCCGTATTTACGAAATTTATCACCGACGCGGAACACATCGACAGATATATGAAGATAAGATTGATGTTTACAAATGTGAGTGCAATACGCTTCGTGTATTTGTAATTTTTCACTGCTAGCCGGCGTACGAACGCAGCGCAGATCCCAAACGGACGAGCCATTAGTGTCACTGAAATGATCTTTTGGTGGCTAAAAGCTAGTACACTTCATGTTTTGCCGATGAAACGCAATTTATGATGGATGGAAACGGGAGAGGGCAGCGAGGCTCAGTCGTTGCTTTACTGTGCGTTCTGTGGCCACGGGAATCGATAGCGAAATAGCGATACTCCCCGTGTTTTCAGAGCTTCCATTCGTTTGAATCCGATAATAAACAGCAAACATCATTTGTACACTGAACGTCTTCCGCAGAAATTTTTTAACATTTGATAATGAAGTGTCGGAACATTTCTATATTGTCTTAGAGACTACATCCAGAAATAGTCTTTCCTCTATTTTCAAATATATAAGATTAAACTCTATAAAGTGGGCGTTCCGCCTGTAAAGGTTTTCCAATTGACGTTTTACCTCTAGAAACGTTTTACCTCTTAGAAACCCCCAAGTAAATGACACTGCACATTCGTTCAGTTTCTTCCTTTATAGTTTTCAAGCTGTCCACAATTTACACCTTGAAGTTTATTGCTTTAGGCGGTATATGAGGGTCTGTGTCGTTGTTGTGAACGTTTTACGTAAACCATCTTGTTTAGTTTCGCTTCTCAAATATAGACCTTTTCCGCTTAGTACTACTACTGATTTTTATGTATGTTTGTGCACTTACTAATTCATATTCTTCACAGAGGCTTGTTCTCTTGGAAATTCTGGCTCTTGCACAGTAGTGTCATAGGTGAAGATTAGCAACCTTGATGGTCACGTTATAGTTAAACTTGGCTGTTTTCGTTTTGGCATTGCACTGAGACATTTAAAACAATGGGCACCACATGTAGGCTGATCTGTGGTATATAGAAGAATAATGCGCAGATACTCTTTGTCTCTTTTCAGTGAAGGCAAAATGTTATTCTGAAGATGTTTAACAGATTGAAAAGTTGGTTTTCAGTCTTAGACGAGATCAACCATTACATACGAAGATGAACACATGGTCAGGCTGTGTTATTTTTATTATCTGTGTAGTCGGTCAATTCCAACCTTAAGTCATTTTGAACCAAATATCTTATGTTTCCAGCTTTGTTTTATAATGTAAGATATGTCCTTGTATATGACCTAAGGCTGAAACTGGCCGATGGCACTGATAATAAAAAGAATACACCATATTTGCACCATGTTTTCATTCTCAAAACATGTTGAGGCTGTGGACCCCGCAAGAATAAAATATTAAATCCATTACTTACACCATCACTAAACGACAAGATGTTATCTGATTAATTCGTCCTTTTAGATGCTTTAATAATCTTTCTTCTACGCCAGAGATATGGGTATCTGGAATTCAATTTCATTCTCGTGTACCTCTGTTATTGGCCAGTCGGTACCATTGGGCCTTTGTGGCTTGTACGGGAGGAGTTTAGATTTTTTTTTTTTAGTACCTCTCTTGTTAGAGCGTAAAGTATTGGTGTCCATTGGAGAGCATAATGCGTCCTAGAAAATAATGTGATCATTCATTACTGTCTAAGGCTTGGTATTTTATTTCTTCTTTGTTTTTACAGAAGGCAAAACTTATAGTAACAATTTAGTATTCGAGGAATACTTTCGCGTTAGGCACAGTTTGATTGAAACCAAGAGAAACCGCCGGCCGGGGTGACCGAGCGGTTCTAGACGCTACAGCCTGGAACCGCGCGACCGCGGACGGGACGTGAACTGTTGACACTGAAGTGGTGCTTTCAGAAAGATGCCACGTGCCACGAATGGATCAGACTATGTCGTCTTCATCACAGAACATATTGATGTTCTGGATGTTTTGCAGCTCGTAAATGTTGAGCAACAAAGAAGATACTTCGTACGTCCGTTATGGTTAAAAAATGGAACAAACATAGCACACTGGACGTAATCAAATAACTAAACATATATCTCCAAGATCTGCAGAGATTTTACACAATGTCTCAAAAGCGTTTCCGTACTGTGTTAGACAAGGTGAAGCACAGCATTCAGAAAAAAGCGAGGAACCTGAAACGTTTTGATCATAATTCAGATTTTCGAATTATTGTTAATCGAACGTAAGCCTAAACATTGCTGATATTGGGAGAGATGTTCAAAATATTACGACCATTTTCCAAAAAACTGGTCATCTGCAAATGTTTCGCTGCTGTAGACGAGACTACTCCTTACAGGGCATAGTTTCCTACCTTGTGATAGAGATTTTGTGGTTATAGAAAGGAACAAAATATCCTCCACCCATAAAACTGGATTCTAGTCATTACCGATGCGAAGGACAACGGGTTACTTATGTCCAAAGATGGGAGCAGGGGATTTCAGTGATCTTCCGAAGACCACGCGTTGCACAGAGGCTCATTTAAAATAACTGAATACGTCTGGCTACACATTTTATCTGACAACGCTACTATACTAAGGGGCAGGAAAAGTCGTGACATCTAGCAACCGTGGATTGGTCAAAACATTGCAAAGAGGCCTAGAGATGCTGGAAAAATAAATCTGCCTCTAGATAACATTACAGTTTTCGCTGTCTTGTGTGATAAAATTTTGCCAATAACGTGACATATGACAGTAGGTCCCAGCTTAAAAACGAAATTACCACAAAGTACCAAATAAATAATGGATTTACAACTCCGTCAGGCAAAACCTATTGACTGAGGACAGAAAATGAATGCTGACTTAATCGTTCAGTGTAACTCCAACAGGAATAGTGTTAAACTTTTCCCTATCTTGTGCTGCAATTTGTGCAGATTTGTATGGCAGTGAACACTATGTCTTTTGATCTGTGTTGCTGTATTTTTTTTCGAAACTATGTTACTATTTCTGCAATAAGTAACACAGAAAAAGCAGAGTGTTTCTGCAGCACAACGTTGTAAATACACAGATTCAACATTGTTCGACCAGGAAAAGAAGGAAGATAGTATGAAGGAAAATAGTGTCATTTTTTTAAAGATAACGTAATTAATAGCGTAATAGCTCTTAGAAAATATGCAAAATGTCGTTTTACCTCAGATGCGCTGCCTGAATCAAGAAAGCTCAAATATATAAGCATTAAGTAGGTAAGCATAAAATATCTAGATCACAGAATGCTTTAGTTATATCAACAACAAAGTCCCGTGTCTCATTCACTACTTTCTGGAACACGCGCCATTTATTCGGCAACATGTGAACGAAAATAGTTATTGAAAATTTCTTGAGTGAAACTATCAGTGTACAGTGTATAGCTAACTCTGCCGATGAATCTCGGATTGCCTATCACTACTTTTAACATGAAAATAACTCTTAATGCAAGATTAACGTAAAACGTGACTTTAATTGACGTTATAAACCAAACACGAAAGAGAAAAGCGAATGTTGCGCTTCGTAGGACCAAATGTCAAACTATGACACTTATTAACTCGCGAGTGGAAAGATGTATCGATCGCTCTCCTTCTACAGTTAAAAACGATTTCAGTATGTCAGCTATACTTCGTGAGCAGCAACTCATGTCGTAAAACTCACCAAACGTAAACTGGCCAGCGACTACATTGTTCACTACATACTTTTCAAAATAGGCCTATGCCTGGGGGTTTACTTATTTCTGAAGTAGGACAGTAACTATGGGCAAAACGAAAATAAAAGCAGTTTAGTATCAAGTTGGGATATCAGACTGTAAGATGTCTAAAAATCAACTGTTTTCTAACAGTTTCCTCAAAATCGAATGGAAACGACTGCGGAGCACGAAGCATATGCGAGTCCGAAAATATCGGTTTTTAGTTTCCTACGTGAAAAGTAAAAGCGTTGCAGAGAAACTGTCTACGGAGACGGATGTAGTTTTGCTTCATCTACATAAAACTATTTTGGGCCACGTCTGATGACTTCAAATTAATGAAAATTACGCTCCACTGGGACATCTGCACCGAGCATCCGTCTGCTGCGCCACTCGTGGCATCGAACGGACATGGCACGGTATCCCATAGCGACGCGTTCCCACCACGCTGTGTCTGCCTGAATTGCACGCTTGCTAACTTGGAGGAGTTGAGGAACAGCCCACGTCCCCTCCATACGACTACGCCACCCCATTTCAGTGTGCACTGGGCCTAAGGCGTAGGTTTCACTCAGCTCACTGGATGCCGTTGTTCCTGGGATTCAGTATTATACCTCTGTACTTCTCTTGTTGGAACGTAAGTTACACTATTTGATCAAAAGTCTCCAGACACCCTCAAAAACATATTAATTGCATTGTGCTGCCACCTACTGCCAGGTACTTCATATCAGTGACTTCAGTAGTCATTAGACATCGTGAGAGAGCAAAATGGGACGCTCCGTGGAACTCACGGACTTCGAACGTGGTCAGCTGATTGGCTGCCATACGTCTGTACGCGAGGTTTTCACACTCCTAAACATCCTTAGGTCCACTGTTTCCGATCTGATAATGAAGTGGAAACCTGAAGGGACACGTACAGTACAAAAGCGTACAGGCCGACCTCGTCTGTTGACTGACAGAGACCGCCGACAGTTGAAGGGGGTCGTAATGTGTAATAGCAAGACATCTATCCAGATCATCACACACGAATTCCAAACTGCATCATGATCTACCGGAAGCACTGTGAAATTAGGCGGGAGGTGAGAAAACTAGGATTTCATGGTCGAGCAGCTGCTCATCAGCCACACATCACGTCGGTAAATACCATACGACGCCTCGCTAGGTGTAAGGAGCGTAAACATTGGCCGACCGAACAGTGGAAAAACGTTGAGTGAAGTGACGAATCACGGTACACAATGTGGCGGTCCGATGGCAGGGTGTGGGTATGGGGAATACCCGATGAACGTCATCTGCCAGCGTGTGTAATGCCAACAGTAAAAGTCGGAGGCGGTGGTGTTATGGTGTGGTCGTGTTTTTCGTGAAGGGGGCGTGCACCCCTTGTTGGTTTGCGTAGCACTATCACATCACAGGACTCCATTCATGTTTTAAGCACATTCTTGCTTCCCAAAGTTGAAGAGCAATTCGGGAATGGCGACTGCGTCTTTCAACACATTCGAGCATCTTTTCATAATGCACGGCGTGTGGCGAAGTGGTTACACTACAATAACATCCCTGTAATGGACTGGCCTACACAGAGTTCTGACCTGTTTCCTACAGATTTTTGTGTATCATGCATGACAACCGCTTCTACCCCTATCACCAGCAATCTCACGGAGGCTACTTTGAACATCCGCTGTGGCGTCGATACGCTGCAGCTCTGTACTGTGTTGAGGAACGATTTGTTGTCGTTGCACGCACACAGTCCATTTCTGGGCACATGTTCATAGGACCTTTTTTCCGCCACTTCCAGTGAACAACACGTCCCTGCGGTTTGTCGGTTTTATTAACATTCATCCTGTACACGCAAATTAGATCACAGAAAAAACCAATTGATTCAATAATTAATATATGGAAACTTTTACTTTTAATAATGGAACAACAACACTAATACGAAGTCACGGTCGATTTGACTGGGCGAAGGCACGACTCAGTAATTGGGCGTTTTGGGGGAGGAGCATGTGAACAACCGCACTTTTGACTCCTTGCAAATTTATTGGTTATTTTTCTTTGAATGCAGGTAAACGTAATGCAGATGCGACGATCTGCAACACACGGCACTAAATCTCCCGCACTGTGTTGCGTTGCTACTCTAGACTCGGTGAAACTTGGCATCAGGGTCGAGAGCACACTTCACTTGTGCACGTTTTAAGGAGCTTCTGCACATGTGCAACTGGTGTGACGTAATTGCCTTATGGGTCAAATACAAACGGATTTCATAAAGAATGTGGACGGTTCACGCTGTGCACTGCCACAAGCTTATGTCAATGCCACCAGGTGGTAGCACATTGCAGCAGACTTTTATCCACTCTCGCTTGGCATACATCCCAATAGACAGTATCATACTCCACAGATACGCCAATTCACTCACTATATAGTAATATTGCATAGGAAATCAGTATATGTTATAGTTATAGAAAATCCTATTTTCGGGGATTCTGAACGAGACATGGTGCGTTAATTTCTGGATTTTATCATATAGTAATCCATTTGATGCGCTGAGAACCATGAAACACGCCACCACCGATTGCGAGACTGTAGCATTTACTCATGCTTCTGACATCTCTTGACCTTACGGTGGGTCAGGTTTATCTGTGCTGTAGGCCCACTTTATATGTATATCCGAACTTTCACGAAAAGGTGTCTCACTGGATTCTCCGATATTCACTTAAAAATGGGGGTCGAAGAGAGTGTGCTTTTGGCTCTTATGGCTCTCAGCGCTTCATTTGTATTCCAGTCAAGTGACCTTGTTGGTAAATAGCACTATTTGAATTTAATGATTTCTGGAGACGGCAGCTTCTGTATGGAGTTGGTGCAGGAATCAGCTTTCCTGCTCATTGTCAACGTGAATTCTGTTGAACCTGTATTAAGCGCTAATAGAAAATTAAGAGGAAAAGTTAGCGCAAAGGAAATAGGGTCTCCCATACTAGATCTGTTGTCTGAGAAAGTGACGAAATCAAATAAGCGTGACTACAAGCGAACGTTTACCAAAGAAGTGTGTTATAAGCGTAAGTTGTTGTGTGAGTGCAACGTAAGAATGCCTGATCTTCAGCTTGGAAGTTCATTCGTTAACTAATACATGCATTAGGGATTTTGCACATTTGTCCAACAAAATAAAAAAAGCACGAAAACACTCACACAAAAATGCGAAACTGAGAGTAACAAAATCTTATTGTTATTGTTATTTACAGCAGCTGAAGTTGTATATATATATATATATATATATATATAACTGTTATACAGCAGGTGCCATTAATTTCGCACTCACGTTAATCTATGAGACGCTAGTGGTTTTACGTGAATGTGCTTGCCGCAGATGCGACGTCGGATTGGTGTGTCGATTACCCCTTGACAAGTGTGTCGCAGGAGGTTAACAGCGGGCGGCTTTTATATTCCAATTTCTGCTATTAGAAGGTGGTCCCTTGTGTAGCTTAAGCGTTCCTTCTTCCGAGCTGGTTGACGTAATCCTTCAGGCATAGCGCAGTTCGGGCAGCCATCACCACGTATGTGTACCTGCACTCTTTTTGTGTGTTGTCTACAGTGGTTATTTAGCACAAGCAGAAGGAGTGTCAGCATAATATTTTGAGGCTGAGGTCACAACATTCGGGTGCTTAAAGGTTCTAGCATTCGACCACAAGGAACGTCCATTCGACATGGAATGGAAAGGACTGTGTCATAAAGTGATGACGAACATCAGAATGAAAGGGTCTGACAAAGTCTGAAGACCGAGTCGACAATAAATTTTAATGCCATCAGAAAACAAACCGACTGTTTTTCTTCTCTTGTTCAATCCTTCTCTGAACGCATTATCGGCTCGTTGATTGAGCTACCTCTGATTCACTACACTGACCGATCTGCAGTTGACCTTGCTAGGCAGTCTTGTTAAATGTCTGTGTCTTCGCCGTTGGCGGGCTCAGTTTGTAATCCCACCCAGTGAACCACCAGTGCCGTATAACCACGCCTCCCTATCTGTAGACAGGTCGGAAGCTTCTGATCTTCCAGCAGCTTACATGCAAACTTGGGACTTCCCATTCTTTTTCAAATGTTTCATACTGTGGTATTTCACTCCAAAATGTGGCTCACTAACGTTTTCCACATCGCTAGGACTTTCTTCGTGTGTTTCGCTGTATTCGTGAATTGTCAAGACTGCTACGACCCAACAACAAAACTACTTAATTGTACCAGGAATGCCTGTGCTTAGCTGAAGTGTGCTCAATCAGTTGTTTGCGACTTGAAGGTGATGCTCTTGCTGGATGTTTGACTTTAAATGGAGTAACCGCTTCAGAGCGAAGCAGACATATCAGTTTAGCCATATCTGGCTGGCTTTTAGGAAAGTCTTGCATGTCCAGGATGCTGCTAAAGTGGCCCTCTTATCCTAAACACCTGGTACCGAAGTGTTATACGAGAGGTGCTCAATAAGTTATGCAGATTGCTCTTATTCAGGATTCCAATACACCATAATGTTCCGCACTCTTTTGGCTACAAAACATTATTTTTGAACATAATCTCGGTTCAGTGTGACGGCTTAATGCCACGATACTGGGAGGGTCTGTAAGCCCGCAAGGTACCACTCTACTCGTCGACGTCGGAGCCGACGTCTTGCTGCATCAGTAACTTCCTCGTCATCCAAGTACTGCTTCCCGCGCATTGCGTCCTTCATTGAACCAAACAGATGGAAGTATGAAAGTGTGAGATCCGGGCTGTAGGGTGGATGACGAAGAACAGTCAGATTTTTTGAGAGCTCTCTTCGGTGACACAGACTTATGTGAAGTCTTCCGTTGTCTTTGAGAAGGATAAGTTGGTATGTGTTTTTGTGGCGACGAACACGCTGCAGTCGTTTCCTCAATTTCCTGAGGGCAGTGCAAAACACTTCAGAGCTACGCCTTGAAGGTGGACAAGCAGGAGGATAACGAACAGAACAACCCCTTGAGAGTCCTAGAAGGATGTCGCCATGACTTTACAGGCTAAGGGTGCTGCTTTGAACTTTTCCTTGGAGAAGACGCGGTGTGGTGGCACTCCATGGATTATCGTTTTCCTTCCGCTCCGTTGTGGTGAAGTGATATTTCATCACCTGCGACAAAAATTTTCACGAACAGCCTCCAAACGGACAAGCAGTTCCTCACAGATTGTCATGTCGTCAGTCATACGACCACACCGCCGCCTGAAAGATCGATCCGCCGGATGCGATTCTCTCTATAAACGGAACAGAATAACGGCTGTGTTAGCCAAAGAGTACACAGCCAGTCGCAGTACTCATGCTCGCCGCGAGACGCCGCTAGGCCACTTCATGTGCAACAGGAGAGTAGTGCAGCTCTGCCAGTCTACAGTTGGCAGCCGCGCCAGCGCCGATGTTAGTCATCGTCTGCAGCTCAGTCATTGCTGCCATCATGTCTTTGTAGCTCCGTTCCAAGTTAGTCTTCAAATTCACTGGATTCGACATTCAAGATTACGAGAGATTAATTCGTCCCTGCAGGATTTGTGACTTGTAAATTATGTCATTCTACAGACGCTTCGTCTAGTTGCATCCTCTATAACTGTCAACCAGCTGATCATGGACTACAGCAAAGTTAAGTAATAAATAGTTTCTTATTTTGTACTCCTGCTAATTAATTGTGTTTTCCTGTTGTAACTACCAACCAGTCTTGGCATAGTAGAACCCACGTTTCCACCTCCCTGGCTACCTCATATTTGTCACCTGAGGTTGATGGACTCGATTATGGTGGAAGATCGAGAGCAATCACAGATGGTCCTTGGCTGCTCTTTATGGTCTTCTTATGCGGCGAGGAACCCAGAGGGTACACCTTTGTGTACCCAAAATGGTGGACGAATGTGTTACCACTACCACCAGGGACATCCAGTTGAACAACGATTCTTTGATTGCGATTTGTCGATCAGTATGCCTACGTTCCAACATTGTATGCGTCACAGCTGTGTGTGGTCTCTCGTACGCATAATATTGGACGGCTTGAGCGACCTTGTTGTGATGATGATGACAGACGCCAAGTCCAACGACTAACCGTGCTTTTGTCCATGCTAGGTCTCCGTAGACATCCTGTAAGCGCCTATGAATATATGCGATGACCTGCTTTCCCATCGAAAGAAATTCAACTGCAGGTCTCCTTTTGGAATGCAGCTGCGTTGTAGACGCCATTCTGAAGGCTATGTATAATGCCACGAACAATCGGAACTTAAAGCAACTAAAGGGACTGAAGAGGTAATATTCAACGATGTCTCACTAGAAAATTGGCTTTATTTCAACTGATTGTGGTCGAGAAAGAAAGCGTGTTGCATTACATATTAATTGTTCCTCGTACATTTGTAAATGATATGTAAGGTATTACTCTATTTTCATTAAAAAGTGTACTGTAGCGAAATATACAGAGACAAAGATGTATAACGCAGGCAGCGGGTCAAACTGCTTGCCAGCAAAGGCTAGTCCATTGAACACTGTTGGAGTGTATGCGTTAGCCAGGTGAGACAGTGTATTTTCTGATCCTCGTTAATGCTTCTCTCATTGACCGCTGGGGATGCGGGCGGCTGGTTGGTCAGAAGCCGGCAAGCTGTGCCCGCCACATACCACAGTCTTGAAGTGCTTATTTAGAAACGGACAGTCGGGTTGTGGGAGGGGCGGGTGAACTTTCACGTAAATTATGGAGTTCCACGCAGCGAGCCGTCTCTTAGGTGGTTTATTATAGGAGCGACTAAATAATTCAGCCAGGCAAAACGGCGAGGAGCGGCCGGGTCTGTGTATATCTGCGCAGTGGATTGCCGGCCGGTGCAGGGCAATCTGAAGCGAGTGTCGGTGTTGTGGGCCAGTGAAGGAGGGTGGGGATAGGAGGCAAGGGTGAGGTAGGGTGGGGGGGGAGCTACTCTAGCGGTAGTCAACCACTCCACTTGGCGCTACTGCGAGGCAGCCGCTGATCTCACGGCGCGGCTGAGAACAGAGAGCTAGCGACCACTCGTTGCCTTCCCCCTACGGAAAAACGCCACGGCTTTGTAGCGTTGCTAGCAGCAGCAGATTATCCTCGTTGAAATAGCTACCGATACAATATCCGTAGTGGAAATACACAGAGAAGAGACGAGGAAATGCAATTTTTCTCATGATATATTAGCAGACGCCAGTAACAGCAACGAGTAAGAGCGCATTTCTGTAGTGGAGTGAGAAATTCAGATTCCACAACTCTGTTTCAGAAGGTGAAAGACTGACCTATTGTTTCCTGCACCCTAAAGGGTTTGTTAATGCTGAACTCGCGTCTGAACGTAGCTAACGAATCGATTTTTTTTTTTTTTTTTGGTAAAACATGAGTTCCAAGGATGTCGTAATTCGAGATGTCACGAATATTTGCTCACAACTTTGGATGTGAGGTGTCATCTATGTATCAGGGTAGCCCCGTTGGTTCAAAGAGGATGTATATGCTCACATTTCTGATTCTGAAAGGAGGAGGAAAGAATAGAGAACTTAGTGGTAGCCTCTCGTCAACGCCGAAGTAGTTATGGATGAAGAACAAGTTTCTGGCGGTAAGGGTGGAGGTTCTATTCCAAATAAACGGTACCATTCACCTTAATAAGCTTAATGAATTAACGGGAAGAGAAAGAGAACTTTTCTGTATATGGGTCCAGTGTCACTGACAACTTCTTGAACAAATTCATTTTTCTGGATAGGCAGGTTTTATTTTGAAATAAACTCTTCCTTTCATTACGTAGCTCATTAGCTGACTACATCTTCTTGGGCATTAATCTACGTAAGACAATAAGTGTTGTACTTACAGCATGTTCTGATTCACATATTAGCAAGGGGAAAAAGTAAAACATTATGAGATCTTTTATAAGAACTATGGAGAATAATACCAGAGGACTCCATAAAAGTGAGTTACACATTAGTGTGGCAGGACAACTAACTTTTACCGAATGCTTCACCACACTTCAAAGTGAAATACATAAATTACATTCTTTAAACATAACCTATTAAGACGATAGAAATCCAGTCCTTAGTCACAGACTCATTTGAGAAACGATGTGTAAAAGTCTTCATTGTCCCAAAATCTGTGATTGTTTGGAATCAGTTCCACGATTGCCAGAACAATGTCATGTGTCTTCACTGTCAGTGGCCTTCTTTCCCCATCATCATCACCCACGTCTGTGTGGTGTTGGTGAAGTTGAGGGCACCTTTTCACTCTGTATAGATGCGACACTACATTTGGTTCATCCACTGTCAAAAAGTCAGGGTGCTCTGTGTGCAATTTTGACGTCATACATGCAAGAATCGTACTGTCTTGCGTACTTCACATTTAGGGTACGTTTACAATTGCACACCATGTCACTCCTACGCTGAAATGCACCTGTTACCCAAAACTTATTTTTTGAAGTCCCTTCGTTGGTGCAAGTTTCAGTGATGTGAGCTCTATATGTTAATAGGGAAAAGTACGACCGCTGTACGGGTTTTGTCACTGCACCAACTTACCCTTTTAAGTAGTTACGCTAACGTGATTGTCATGTAGCTTCATAATGTCAAGAGGAGGAGTTTAGGCAACTGCTAAATGATGAAGTGTATTATTTATTTCAAAGTAAGAGAACAACATAAACAAGAAAACTACTCCCTGTAAGTATAATAACATAGCCAAACTGGAGTTAGATCCTCCGTAATGTGTCACAATGCTCCACCTGGCTCGGCTCGTACCAGACACGTGAATTCACTCGCTGCATCACACTAGCAGCAGTCGGTGATCGAAGGGCTACAGCAGGAGTAGTACTGCCGTGTTTTAGAATTTCCTGGAAGTGACTGCAGGAAGTCGGACTACGAGCAAGGATCCCATTCGTCAGACTCATGTCTCTTCTATCTGCCAGAGTCACAATAGACAGACTAGCTTACACGGAGTTCTGTTTTAGTAATGAGGGGAAATTCGACGCCGAAGTCAAAGATTTTCGTTTCTCTCTGTCAGACAAGAAGACGATCAACTCCAGGCATGGTGGTGTGGGGAGCCAAAGTTTACAATTGCCAAACATCTATAGTGTTTCTTGGAGGTACACGTAACAGAATATGCTCTATATCATTCTCTTGCCGCTCTTTCACCAGAGTGACGTGCGTACACATATTTCATAAGTTCTACAGTCCACTGTTCAAGATTCTCATCAACTTCCGTGCACGTTCCTATCAAGCAATCACGTTGAGTTTCATTCTGTTCTACGAGCAACATCCCTTGTGAAATCGTCAATTGTGAGATTGAGGAATTAGTGCGGACCACTGTCTTCCTCCCTCTTCTCCCCCTCCCCTCCACACACACACACACACACACACACACACACACACACACACACACAATACTGTCTGTCCACGGTTGCAGTGCACTGTTATAACCAGAGGAAGCTACACAGTTCACACAAATTGTTGTCGAAGATGCAGTCAGTCAAGACCAGAACAAAGCTGTCGTTATGGTCATAAACGATGTACAAACTTTTTTTGGGGGTGAGGGTCAACACGTCTTTATCTCGGAGTAGCACTTGCACCCAACGTCTCCAATAGAGTGTCTTCCCACGCACTTTTTACCCTACACAGCTCCCTCCCATGTGTTTAACTGTGGAACTTGCAACGAAAATGGCTCTGAAAAACTTAAATAACGAAGTCTGGTGGTGTATTATGATCAAATATTGAAGTCGGAACAGTAATGAAACGAAGTTCAGTGATTAAAGAATCGGACGAGCTAGTTTTACTGTAGACATCACGTTACAATTTACTTCACAAAAACTCTCAGAAGACTATAAGTTATGAAAATCGGTAAATACTTTTGAAGAAAAAAGAGTTATGGTCAAACAGATTTCATAATCGCTCAATGGTAGTCACAAAAGCAAGTAAGTTCCTTCAAGGCTTTGATAATGCTGTAATACGACGAGTTCAAGTACGTAAAACATTGTGGCTGTAGTCGTGCAGATGTCACGTTCGAAGTTTCTGCTGTGTTTACACCTACCACCAACGAGAAATTACCTATATGAGAAAAAGACCCACCACAGCTGTATCTTGAGAATGTCTTTATTCCATCACACGACTAGTTTCGGTTGCACATTACCGCCATGCTCTGGCCCCACCACTGCCAAAAGAGTATTTGATTTCCTTGGCGCGTTTAATGTGGGATGCTTGTTACTAGCACATGCGGGGTATCTTTCATCAGGAATATATACTCGACACCCCGTTTCTCCAATTGTTGGCATCCGTACCGTTGTCCATTCCGTTCAGGTACTCTTCCACTTCCTTTGCTGTCCCTGTCAGCTATTGTCATCGGCAAACCTCAAAATGTGAAACGTCCCCTTAGAAAAATTATACATGACTGTGCTTAAACTGACACACAATATATTTAGCGCAACGCAATCTGACTTTCAGAAATCCCTACAAAAGAATGGCCCTGACTAACATTAACCTATACCTTTCACAAATCACTTACCTCACAAAAATCTTCGTTACTCAAGCTACAGCAAAACAGCGAGCGCCACTACTGCCAGCTAAATAACAGATTCAAACTACGGAAGGCACTAGCTACTAGTAGGCATAGTTAGCAAATGAAAGATTTTAATAGAGAACAAACAATGTATTTACCTTAATATTCGTCAAAAGTCATAATATATACAGCAGTTCATGACATCCACTTTTACAAATTTCAAAACTCCGCCATCTCTCTCCTCACATCCACCACTGCTGACGGCTCACCTCCAACTGCGCAACGCTACGCGCTGTTCACATCCAGCTGCCGCTGCCCAACACTACAATGGCAGACAACAATGCAAACTAGCCACAGACTGCACACAGCACAGCCAGTGATTTTCATACCGAGCGCTACGTAACGTTGCCAATAAGAAAACATAAACAGCCTACTTACATAGCCCCCATGCTCCCCACAAAAAATTTTACAATACAGATTTGAAAAAATTTTTCATAACTACAGTAAGAAAGATATAAAATGCACACTCTTATTAATACAATGTTGGTCAAAAGCTAAAATTTTCTCACAGTCCATAAAGACAGTCCTGATCATTCATCACAGTAAAACTGCCGTTTCTTTTCTCAAAGTCTGAGTAGTAAAAGACAACGCACACGGAAGTAGTGGATATCCATGCAGTCTTGAAGAAGTAGTATTGTCCTTCCAACGGAAAGACAGTGCTGACTCTTGACATGCTGACAGGTAATGGGTCACAACAGAGCAAACCCACAGCAGAGTCAATCGACGTTTTGAAGAATATTGGTAGGTAGGTCATCACAGAGTAGACCCACTGTAGTTCTGGTAGAGATTACGGTATTGGTGGGCCACCAGAGGTGCAGACCCACTGCACTCCTTGTAGAAATAATGATATTGGTGAGTCATCAAAGATGCAGACCCACTGTAGTCCATGTAGAGACGGCCAGCAGCCATCTGTTGTGAGTGTGCAGGTGCACAATCACCATTGAAGAGCCTTGCGGATAAGATAGCAAGTCCATAAACCACCACTTGTGCACGCACAAAGTTTTTGGAATTGTACTTAGAACCAGCAATGCTGGTATCCAGTCCCTTGCTGAATTAGTAACACACGTGCAAACACTAACAGTCCCAACATCTCACATAGTGTGCATTACTATGACCAACAGAAATGTGTGCAGTGAAATGGAACTTACAAGTTAATAATATGATGAACTGGTGTCAATTACAATTTTATAACATAAGAATACAATTACAAGGTACAAAATACATCATTAAAAACATAACAATACAGATAACATTTGTAGTACAGGCTTTTCAAAATAATAGAAATAAAAATATACATCAGTGTTACAGGAATTATGACATAAATAAATACATAAAAGATCAGAATAACTTTTGAAACATCAACTTTACACATGAGCATTAAAACAAAACAGAATAAATAATGTCTAAACATCTTTACAAAGTGAATAACATATTATTAATGCAAATTATATTTGAGGATAACAGTATTCCTCATCATAGTTCATGTAGCTGAGTATTAGAAAAATTCTACAACATAAGTCTTATCAGATAAACATATAAATACAGGAAAAACATAAATACACAAGGGTACACAAACATATAGCGGAATAATACGAATGGAAAGGACAGGGTTGCTGTTCACATCCAGCTGCCGCTGCCCAACACTACAATGGCAGACAACAATGCAAACTAGCCACAGACTGCACACAGCACAGTGATTTTCATACCGAGCGCTACGTAACGTTGCCAATAAGAAAACATAAACAGCCTACTTACAAATGTTTATTACTTCACCTTGTATTACAATTTATTCTCCAGATTTTTCTTTTATTTTCTTTAGTGCTAGCTCAATGTGCAGACTGAATAACATCGGAGATGGGCTACAGTCCTACTCCTTCATGCCCTTCTCTTACAATTGCTGTGTGGTTTCTATACAAGTTGTAAATATTTTTTGGTTCTTAGTGTTTTACCCTGCTGCCTTCTGATGACATTTAAACATGTACAGTTATCTAACAAACTCACTGCAAGCACATATATGTTGAAGCACATCCCCTAAAGACCATAAAGAGACATGCAAAGTAGTGGATTTAGCCAACAATAATGATAGTGAAATAATACTGTAGCATACAATGATAAGGCGATATTTTGATTCACCAACTAGAGAACTACGTGCATTCAAAGAACAAGAAATATTTTATAAAGGTTTCACAAAAAGTAGAGAAATTACATTTAAAATGATTTAAAGTGCTTTCTGGGTTTTTATTAGAAAACGAGAGAGAGAGAGAGAGAGAGAGAGAGAGAGAGAGATGTGCTTAAAACTTCTTAACTGTGCATAGAAAGCGCTGTACGATGTTGTCGACAACTCAGCTATGGTGGCGGCGTAATGATTGTAGATACGCCAGCTGTAAAATTCGACTGTTACACCCTCTTGTCTTACGCAGGACACACTTGGCAATGATGTCATTCCGTTGAGTATAGGTTTTCCTTTGAATAATGGCTGGTGGTAGGTAATGTGGCAGTTTATCGACAACTCACGATTAGATTTGTACAGTGGTTGGGTTATCTGGGGAACGTGTTGGCCAGAGGAACACTTGAACACACACTGTATCGATGTGGATTAGCACAGCACGGGAAATATGTAGTCTTGAGTTAAGTTGTTGAAAATTAGTGTCCCGACGACCTCGGAGAGATGTTACAGTTGTTATCCAAACTGCTGGCCATGTGAACCAGGTGTGATCGTGTCGTGTATCCAATGGCACCGTTTACCAAAGCGTCAAGTGCTGTACCCGTATGACAACGAACGAAATCAGGGTACGTTCGTTCTCGTTGGAGCCCTAACACATGGATATGTCTGTGGTGTTGTACACAGAACCGGAAATCGTCTGGGAAGACGGAACGTCTGTTGCTGTGTCGCTTGCAGGATTGTCTGTGCGCCTGGTTGTATTATGGCAAAGGAAGAGGTGACAGTAACCGCCATAACGACATCCACTGTGTTCTAGACTGCGTCGCACTGTGAGTAACTGTCTTGCTGCATACAAACGTAACTCACATGACGTGGCTGTAGGATTATACACGGTCGAGAGGATGATGTATACTTCCCATCGGGCGCTAGTTGTGTGGAGATTCTGCATACGCAGATTACGGCCATCTTGAACTTATCGATTCTATATTCACATGAGAGTCGTGAGAACCCGAACAACAACGCAAGCAGCAGTACCGTGGACTGATACACCGAAGACTTGATAGACCACGATCTAACAGCAGTCGAATTCCAGCACGTGCAAGTAGATATTTCTTCTTCTTATACAAAGCATAACATGATCTCATCACAAGCCAAAAGCATTTAAATTCGGTTTCTGAATGAGAATCCCGCTGAGCAATCTTTCGTTACCTGTACCTAATTCGTGCGATTGCACTGATAAGGATCTCATTTTTATGTATATCCAAATTTCTAGTACGTTCCATACAAATTTGACGTACGTTGCCTGCCACGTTCATTGTACAAACTCTTCAAGTGCATATAGATGTACATAGATCTCCGATAGCGTTCTAGAGCCCTCCTCCATAACTCTCCTGTATTACAAATGTTAAAGTTTCACTTTGCATGTTAGATAGATAACTGTACAATATTTGGTGTAATATATTTCAACTTACAGAGATTACACGAAACACCAGCGCAGAATTTAATTAAAAAAGGATTTTGCTTTTTTAACATACCAAAATGGTAAACACTGCACTGCGAAGGGCAACTGCCATTTCGCCAAACCGTAGTGTCCCGAAACACACGGACATACGTGTAGGCCGTTAGCTGCTGCCAGCCCGTAAGCCGCGAGAGAAATGTCCGCGGTAGGACATAAGGCGGCTCGGCTAAGCCGCACGGCAGCTGTGCCGCTGGTTCACTGGTTGCCTACACTGACGGAGAGGGCCCCAACTCGCGCCGGTGGTAGTTGGTCCTAGCAGAACAGACGCTCGCGGATTACGGAGAACGCGGATTTTACAAGTTAAACAACGTCTTCATTGCGAGCGTGTTGTCGCTGTGGGACCCTCGGTAATGCCACTTAGTGGAAATCTCGAAGTGGGATTGCCTCTAGCCTGCCACGTCTCTAAAGAGTTTCTGTGTTTACGTTAGTGTCTGTCAATCCTAAGCCTCCGTAGTCTAAATTGCTATGGTACATCGAGTTCGAAACAATTTTGTCTCCATAAAGTCTTGTACATGTGTGCTGCTGTTATTAAATACAACATTTAGTCGACATAACAATTAAGATTACTAAGCATTGACAATTCTTTACCTTTAAAAGATTTCAGTCATACAAGAACATAAATTAGACAAAAGGAATAATCTTATATCATTTTATAAGAGACTAGCTATACCCGACAAGCGTTGCAATGCCACGGAAAGAAAACAAGTATTGGGTTACAAATGCACAATCAACACCACTTATTGTGTGACGCATTTGACAACAAATACTACTAGTACCGGGTTCGTCAAGACAACGTACAAAATATTTTATCCATGATAAAAATACGATACCTATATACCGATTAAACATCCTTCATTTACGCAGTATCAATGATATTATGTCAATAGTACTGTTATGAGTATTTCATTGAGGTCCCTTCACATATCACATACTTGAACTGAATACACAGGAAGACTGCTATAAAAATAGGTACATAAAAACGCACACCATTAGAGTGCAGCGTTGCGTCAAAATTTCAAATCAATCGGTTAAGAACTTTGCGAGATTTGTTATTAAGAACAAACGAATAGAATGTATAAAAGTTCCTAATCGCAAATGTTCGAAAGTTCTTAACCGATTGATTTGAAAGTTTTACAAAACGTAGCACTGGAATACGAGGTA
The DNA here is from genome assembly GCF_023864275.1 of Schistocerca cancellata. NCBI lineage: Eukaryota > Metazoa > Arthropoda > Insecta > Orthoptera > Acrididae > Schistocerca > Schistocerca cancellata. The sequence continues at coordinate 1,007,101,461 of NC_064626.1, forward strand.
GGTTTATATTCTTTTTTAATGCCTTTCCGAAGCGTGTAGCAGATAGCTTTTGTTGTGAAGATGTAATAAAACAAACTGTCATATTTGAACTGGCAGGATTCTGACTGTTATGAGATATTTCCTGAACTAAGTGTCGTACAGAGATATAAATCTGCCGGCGCGTTTATTGATACCTGTATATACTGTATACAAAATATGCCGCGAATAGAATTTATAGTGACGAAGTAATACCTTAAAGCGTTATGTGTGATGTGGCAGTGTTACGGAATATACAGCGAAAATATGGAAACCAAAAAACCTTTTCTTCGTTCATCATTTCCTGAGGGATGCCAACAAGAAAAATTTTTGTTCACGTTCGATATTATACGATATGAAAAATTTGTTGCCAGTCGCTAAGTGCTCTCTCTCATTCTCAAATAGTGGATGCATTAATCTAGGTATTTCCGCGCGATGGAATCTCGTTGTTTATGACGTCATGCCTTCTGAACTATGTGTCGTACTCTTTTTTTTGGGGGGGGGGGGGAGAGTATAAGAATTTTCGCGGCCGTACAACAGAGGACTTCTCTCCAAATGTTCATCGCAGATCGCAGTCGGAAGAATGGTTTAGGAACGCATGGGGGACAAACATGTAAAGAAACATTCGTTTTTATTTATATAGATTAAGTCACGTAATTCAATTTGAACAAATATCAATTTTGTAAATTACTCAAAACTGTGATTTGAACCCTCTGGTGCAGCGTGAAAGGCGTTAAATATCTTGAAGATCTCTTACGGACAGCTGGGTCACATACATGAGGAACTAGCCGTAGATTTACGTAACCAACTCTATATCCCTCCAACTGACGACGCTACAGAATAAACAGCAATCTTAAAATGTTGTTTATAACCTACGTTCCATTCCCAAACAGTAACATAACATTATCTTTATTAATAATGTACTGGTGACAAATATAGCGTGCAAGAAACTTAACAACAGTGAATATTTCACTGCGCGGTGGGAGATTTCTTCCAGATGAGCAACATTGTTTTCATGTATGAGGAGACAAACGGTTCAAATGGCTCTGAGCTCTATGGGACTTAACATATGAGGTCATCAGTGCCCTAGACTCAGAACTACTCAAACTTAACTAACTCAAGTACGTCACACACATCCATGCCAGAGGCAGGACTCGAACCTGCGACAGTAGCAGCGGCGCGGATCCGGACTGAAGCACATAGAACCGCTCGGCCACAACTGCCGGCTATGAGGAGACAACTTTCATGTAAATAAACCATTTTTGGCCGTCGTAGGGAGCTTTAAAATCTGAAAAAGATAATGCAAAGGCTTAATCTAGATATAGTGAGGGTCAGTGAACTGAAACTGAAAGAAGACAAGGATTTCTGGCCGGATGAGTATAGGGTAATACCAACAGCAGCAAAAAATGGTATAACAGGAAGGTAGGGCAGTGACTGAGCTACTACGAACAGTTCAGTGATAGGATTGTTATCATCAGAATCGACAAAAAAACAACACGGTCAACCATAGCTCAGTTATATATGCCGACGTTGCAAGCTGAAAATCAAGAGATGCAGAAACTATATGAGGATAGTGAACGAGCAGTTCAGGAGATGAAAATCTGATACTCATGGGAGACTAGAATGCGGTTGTAGGGGAAGAGGTAGAAGAAAGGGTTACGCGTGTATACAGGCTTGGTAGTAGAAATGAGACAGGAGAAAGAGCAATTGAGTTCTGCAATAAATTTCATACTCTGTTCAATAATCACAAGAGGATGACGGATAGCAGGAAAAGGCCAAGAGGTACGGGAATATTTCAGTCAGAAGAAAGAAGGAAGCACAAAAATATCCAGGGAAAATCAGGAATATAGAAATACAAGCCATTTGTGAATAATGGAAATAGTAATTGCAGGAAAGTTCCTGGCAGATGAAAACTGTGTGCCGGACCGAGACTCGAACTCGGGACCTTTGCCTTTCGCAGGCAACTGCTCTACTAACTGAGCTACCCAAGCACGACTCACGCCCCCTCCTGACAGCTGGCAGAAGTAAAGCTGTGAGAACGGGCCGTGAGTCGTGGTTGGGTAGCTCAGTTGGTAGAGCAGTTGCCCGCGAAAGGAAACAGTCCCGAGTTCGAGTGTCGGTCCAGCACACAGTTTTAATCCGCCAGGAAGTTACATATCAGCGCTCACTCCGCTGCAGAGTGAAAATTACATTCTGGAGTCGCAGGAAAGCTAGGGCCAAAGGGCTACATGGAAAAAGGTGAAGAAATAGAAAAAGAAACAATTTTTGGAAGGACTGATACAGCATATTGAAAAGTCAGAACAACCTCCCGAGAAATGAAAGGGTGGTAACATTAAAAGTACAGAATTCCATTGTTAAATGTAAAAGAAAGACCAGGTAGATGGAAAGAATACATTGAAGGCGTCTATGAAGGGGAAGATTAGTCCGAAACGTATTAGAAGGAGAAACACAAGTCGATGGGTATGAGGTAGAGGATCGAATATTATCATCAGAATTTAGCTTCGGACGTCTTAAGATCGAATAAGGTAGAAGGGAAGATAACGTTCCATCAAAATTTCTAAAAACAATGGGGGAAATTGCAACAAAACGATTATTCACGTCGCTGTGTAGAATGTATGGAGCTGGCGATATGCCATCTGACTTTCGGGAAGGCTGCATTCACACAATTCCGAAGACTGGAAGGGCTGACAAACGTCAGACGTACTGTACAATTAGCTTATCTACTCATCATCCAAGTCTCTCACAAGATTAACACACAGGAAAATGGAAAAGAAAACTGAGTAAGTGTTAGATGGCCGTCGGGATTGGCTATAGAAAAGGCGAAAGGCTCCACAAAGGCAATTCTGGCACTGAAGTTCATAATGGAAGCAAGACTGAAGAAAAATCAAGATACTTTCATTTCTCGCATTTCTCGACTTGGAAAAAGCATTCGACAAAGTAAAATGGTGAAAAATGTTCGAAAATCAGAAAAAATAACAGTAAACTGCACAGAAAGACAGACAATACACAGTATGTACAAGAACCAAGAGGAAATAAAAAGATTGCTAGACCAACAACGAAGTGCTCGGATTAAAAAGGGTGTAATACAGAAATGTAATCTTTCGCTCCTACTGTTGAACTTCTATTTGGAAGAAGCTATGTCGAAAATGAAAGAATGGTAGAAGAGTGAAATTAAAATTCAAGGTGAAAAGATATCAATGATACATTCGCTGATGACATTTCTATCTTCAGTGCAAGTGAAGAAGAATTATGTGATTTGCTGAATGGAATGAACAGTATAATGAGTACAGAATATGGACAGAGCGTAAAGCGAAGGAAGGCGAAAGTAATGACAACGCAGCAGAAATGAGAACAGCGAGAAACTTAACATCAGGAATTATGGTCACCAAGTAGATGAAGTTAAGGAATTCTGCTACCTAGGTAGCAAAATAATCTATGACGGACGGAGCACGGAGGATATCAAAAGCAGACTTTTACTGGCAAAAAGGGCATTCCTGGCCAGGAGAAATGATTAGAAGAAGAAATTTCTGAGAATGTAGGTTTAGAGCACAGCACTGTACGGTAGTGAGACATGGACTGTAGGAAAATCGGAAAAGCGGAGAATCGAAGCATTTATGATACGATGTTACCGAAAACTGTTGAAAACTAGGTGGAATGATAAGGCAAGGAATGAGGAGTTTCTCCGGAGTAACGGCAAGGAAAGGAATACATGGGGAACACTGACAAGTAGATGGGACAGGATAGTAAGGAGTAAGTGTCATGGTACTAGAGGAAACGTGGCGAAGCGCTTAAAGGCGCTACAGTCTGGAACCGCGTGACCGCTACGGTCGCAGGTTCGAATCCTGCCTCGGGCATGGGTGTGTGTGATGTCCTTAGGTTAGTTAGATTTAAGTAGTTCTAAGTTCTAGGGGACTGATGACCTTAGAAGTTAAGCCCCATAGTGCTCAGAGCCATTTGAATCATCTTTTGAACTAGAGGAAACTGCAGGAGCCGAAAACTGTAGAGGAAAACAGGGACGGGACATCCAGAAAAATAATTGGGGAAGTAGGTTGCGAGTGCTACTCTGAGATGAAGAGGTTGAACAGGAGAAAAATTCGTGTTGTGCTGCATAAAACCAGTCGGAAGGGTAATGATTCAAAAATAAACAGAATTTAGAGGGGAAGAACTCAAATAACATGTTACGTAAGCTTGCTAAAAACTTACTGTACTCGTAGAACAGACAGAAACCAAAATTTTAATGTACTCAAGCCTACAAGATAACATGAATACGTGAAAGCACGAGAGTATGTATATGCCTACTACCATGAAAAATATTTTAACGTGTACGCAGCTGTTTGAATGTTTCAAATACCCGAATGTAAATGTTGAATTGCCAATTCGTATAATCGTTGTAATTACACTTATAATTATCCTGAGCAGAACTTGAAATGAGTATATTGACTGTCACACTAACAAAACGTGTTCCTCGAAATGAAGAGTGAATCACAAGAATTTTATTTCCTAATCGGAAAAAGCCCACTGAATGATGATTTCGTTCACGTTTTAATTCAAAACCTATCTCATTCCCCCTCCCTCAATACTGATTCACAGGTCTTTTGTTAAATAATGCAAAACAAAATAATACTCAGTTTTTGTTTTAGGGATGAGATAGTGTATCATCACCTACTGATGGTACAACAGTACTTGAAAAAATTTTATTATGCTAGATTATGTAGAAAGAATTTTCAGTCACATGACAATATACCTCATCGCAATCAGTACTGGATTAGAGAATTAATTTGTTTGCAATATTTCGATCTGTCGTAGTATGTTAGCGCAGTTTTTGGACTGCAGTCCATATAACTCATTGTGTGCACTGAATTTTCCTTCAGAGATGATGGGCCATATCTGTGTTATATTTCTTTTAAAATCGTATCTAATGTTTTATAGTGTTTGTAACTTAGCAAGTTATTATGGGTTGTCATCTTGTAGTGAAAGCCTGCCGTGGGGCCGGGAGGAGAGCAGATTTTGGTTCTCACGCTGCCACTGCCACTTGCCTACTGGGCCGAGAGAGCCGTGTAATTGCCTAACACTGTGTGCAGTGCGTTACACACACTCTCTGATTCTGAAGAAGCGATATTAAATATTAATCGATCTTTTTCATACTTAGTACACCAAATTCTTTGGATAACACATCGATTCTGTGAGAAATTTCAAGTCAATAACTTCAGTACTGCCAGAGATGTAAATTTTTAACTAAAACACTCAATAACTGTGAAACTGAGTTAGGGACAGTAATGTATTCCTTTATTGTATCAATAGAAACTACACCCAAGGAGATAGGTTACTACAATCTAATTTTCTAGAATTTTCTTTAGTTTCATTAGCACATATTTCTGGCGTAATTAAAAGTGCTTTACAAAATTATTATCTCATCGTGTTTTTGTCGTGTGAGTGTTTTGGAGAGATTGAGAGAGTGAATGGAGGACAGGCATAAAGTGAGATGTGATATTTTATTAAAACCATGTAAATATATGCGTGAGAAAGTTGTTGTGGAATAGGGGAATTTGTGATGTATGGCGAGGCAAGGTTGATTTTGTAAAGCACAGCCGAAAGGGACATTGTGTTCTAAATTTGTGGAAAGGAATCGTATTTCGTTTTCATTAAATTGTATTTAGTTTCGGAATTATGAGATTTCTAGTCTAAATTACTTGTGGTAATCTCATTGGCTGACATTAAGAGTACCGGGAGTATAAGTGTTCTAATGATCTGCTTGGCTGCGTAACATACTAGCCAATAGGAATCCAGCGTTTTCTGTGCGTTTGAGTATGGCTTTGTCCCTCAACTCTGAGTCGAGACACTCACTCGGGAGCCGTCTTTTAGTTAACACGCGCTGATAAAATTTGTGCAAAAATGAAGAACTTCGCGCGTTTTATCGCTTCTCGTATCGTTGAAGAAAAGCGACTACAGTTCTGAATATTTTGTGTAAGTCTGAGTTTTGTCATTGGTTTATTTTAGGAAATATTCGCGTGTGAACATTTTATGTTGTCCATTAACTCTACGTGGCATGTTTCGTGCGTATTAAGAGACATGAAGAGCACTACTTTACAGGAAGCCTGCTGGACGATTCATTGTGTTAACTCGCAAGTATTCGTGGGTCATCGGCTGCTTTGGACGTTCAAAATATTGGGTCGGACTAAACATCTTCTGGCTGCTTTCGGGTGTGAACTTGTAACAGAGACACTCAGTAACATTGCATAATTCATGTCGGCGTATTAAACACGGACTTCATAGCGATTTCTCGTGTGTTAAAGACAATAAAACAACTTAAAGAAAATGTTTGACGTTTTTTCAAATGAGTCATACAAGAATCCCGAACGCTCGATAGTTTAACAAACTTCCAGCTACTGCTCATGGACTTGAGTTATGTGGCCTTTGGGCGGTAGGTATTTTGTTGAATTTTCGTCAACACTGCTTTTGTCGGATAACAAGTATGTACCATCGCAGAGTGGAGGGGCAGACAACCCGAAACCTCTCCAGATAGGTGGACTGATTGTTTAAAGGATAGTGAAACGCCAAACCACCCCACACATGTTCTACAAATATGAAAAGTTTTACTTCCAGAAAGTGCTTAGTAAAACTGTAAAAGTGCGATTTTCAAAGATCGAACATGATTTTCGAACTAAGAATATTGATGTATTGCCGGAAATTTTGTATAGAAGTAATTATTTGCACTAACGATGCTAACAGATAGGATATTCAGTAGCACAAAGCGCTGTATTCTCATTTCATCGTAGTTTTTTTCTTGGATATTTTGCTAAAACGATGCTACACAGCTTCGAAATATTGAAACAGCTCCATATAACCGGTTCTGAACTAGTAATCTCGGGCGCATGACCATTCTACCACAGACAGAGCTCCTTTAACTTTAACTGAAATATGTTTGTCCCATTTATGTAGGAAATATTACAGAATTTTGTGTGTTCAGTTTGTAGTGTGTATTTCTAATTTGAATCTTGACCTTATTTAATAAACCGCTATAACTTGTTTTTTATGAATTGTTTCTTTTATGTACAACGTTTCACATTGTTTCACGAGAACGTTTTTTCTCTTCCTGTGACAGTTGTATAATTACAGATTAATCTGTGTATTACGTTACATTATGCATCTTGTAACCACTTAGACGTATGCATACGTCTCCTTGTTGTATAGTGACTCATGTAAGTCCTTGGTCCTTGGTCCTAGACAGTTTATTTCTCTTTGTTTCGGTGAATATATTTAAAAAAATGTTAGCCATATTGTCTGTTTGTCTCCCTGTAGTGCTAGATCGATATGTAGTTTGTCTTTGGACCTGTGAAGCTATCTTTGTAAGCAGCAGATCAACACGAGACAGTGATGTCTTTAACACCTCATCATCAAACTTTGAGTGAGTAAAGGGCGTCGTCTGAAATGAATACTTTATCATTGGAGCTTTAGTGTGAACGTATTATAAGGGTTATGCAAGTATAGTTATTGTCGAGTTTAGATAATGTTGTTTATTACGTTTTTGTTCTACTGCCCGTTATAAGGTATCGCTTTTTACGTGACTTTTGTTTTCACTAATGTGTTACAATAACTGGTGATTTGCGTATGAGTGTGTCTTGTACTTATCTTTCTCGGCTTATGTAGTAAATATAATTTATTAGATACTATGGTAATAAGTTGTATTCTCCACACATATAAGTGCTGGTTGTCTTAAGGACAGTCACGAATCAGCAAACAGCCTTTAGATAACGGTTACATTCTTAAAGAGCATCTTGTGATTCAAGATGAAACTATTTAATTACGATTCTAAAGTAAATTGTTTGCAAAACAGCAACGTGGTTTCATTTGATGAATTGAAGTTACCATACAGCTAAGCAATCTCCAACACGAAAAAGAGTTCAATGAGAACTAAGTAAGCAACTTCTGTTCAGTAGCGCTGTCCCGCTGGAAAATTACATTACTTCATTGTGTGTCCTGCCAAAGATTAGAAATTCACATCATGGGTTCATCTTTCTGTATAGATGACGGGGATGCCGCTTGACCTCAGAGGATGTCTCCCACAGTAGGAGACGAAACGTCAGGGGAGAGTTTTATACATCGACAACGGCCTATCAGCCCGGAAGTTTTAAGTGAAGGCAATATCGGCGTGAAAGCCTACATTGTATGATCAGATGACGGGTAGTTTATCACGTGAATACCACTCGATTTCAGAACATTTTAACCTATACGGAATGTCTAACCTGATGCACAAGAAACCCAAAAGTCTGTGTGGTGTTTGCTTAAGTATTACTCTCTCGCCGCTCGGGTACATTTCATGTGAGTAAAATTTAGATAGTATTTGTTTGAAAACTTTATAGTTCACATAATAAAATTCTTATGTATTGCAGATCGTTCCACGTTACAAAATGAAGACTCAGCATTTCGGATATTAAGAATTACGTACACAAGTGAAGGCCATTAACAGTGGAGCAATATTGACCGAAACATTGATTAATATTTTTACAAAATGGTGTAACCTACATACCAGAGGCTTTTTGTGGGAACTGATGTGCTGCACAAAATAAACGATCCAGGAAACTAAATAAAAATCGCCGAGTAGATGAGACGAATGGCGTTACATCACATTACTTCTCTCCATAATCCAGACCTCTTATTAAAAGCAAAACATTTCAATAAAAACTTTTCTGAACTATAGTCGGTGGTTGTGCCATAAAAAGTTTGTCTGACCCACCACTAACCAAGTGATTTAAGTGCATAGTGATATTACATGACCTAAGTTTTGATCAGTTGATCTGTATGCTCAGTATATACAGAGGAAATTAATACGAATCGTGTATGCACCCGTGGTCAGTATATTGCTAATACATGTTCTGATGGCTGTGTCCACACATTTGTGAATGCAGTTAACACTCCAACAATACATACTGAAAAACTGAATAGTCTTTGTTTAACCTGTAGCACTGCATATGATGCTGAGTTATGAGGCACTCCTTATTTTTTTCGTTCAGATGATTAGTTATTTTCTCATAATAGATCCTCTTCTAGTTCTTATCCCAGGAAATTCAGAAACGTGGTTGCTGTTGTTTTTATTGATTCAGTCTTCAGTACGAAGACTGACTTATTACAGTCTTCAACGCACGGTGAACGTACCAAACTAAAACTGAGTTTTGTGTGCGCTGTGAAGCGCACAACAACGATCAACAGTTACATAATCCTCCTTGATTTTTGATGTTCTTAAAATATCGGTGTCTCCCACATATCATTTCTAGTCAATTTCACAAATTATAGGCACAATTAAAAACTGCTAAAATGACAGGTGATAAATCCACTTATTTCGTTCTTTTTAGGTTGAAGATGCACAACCTTGCTCTACGAACATATTGCGTGTAATAGCCGTTGCAGAATGCTTATGAAAAAAGTTCAGAAATTACTACTCATCGCGGAAACGTAGTATATTGACGATATCTTAACCCAGATGTAATACGTATTTAATACGTTTCTATATGTTGAACCGATTATGTTCTATCTTTGCTAACGATTTAATTTGTGTATCTAATATTCATTAAGGTCATTAGATTTTCGACTGATTTGAAGTTCTCCAGTGTGATCTGTGTCCTGACAACTCCTTCATCTTTGTATAAGAATTATTATGTACGTTTGCACAACCTGTTCTACATATTACAATTTTTATCAGCTAGTGCAGTGTACCCTTCCGTAGCGTCTAAGTGTGCCACGTCTGCTTTGTTTATTATTAAACATAAATTCAGAGCTGAAGGTGCCTTCAACGCTTCTAAGTCTTTATTACCTTCTTCTAGCATGTCTGCCACAGGTGAGCTTTCGCGTTTTTTTCCACTGACATTTTATTAGCCTTCTATAATGTTGTTTCTTCTCCTTCAGTGCCCCCAGAGATACCAGTTAAACCAGAGTGACAATGTGCTGGATATCTGTGTAATAAATTAATGCCCTCCTGTAAATGAAGGCCGGCCGATGTGGCCGAGTGGTTTTAGGCGCTTCAGTCCGGCACCGCGCGACCGCTAAGGTCCCAGGTCCGAGTCCTGCCTCGGACATAGATGTGTGTGATGTCCTTAGGTTAGTTTGGTATAAGTAGTTCTAAGTTCTAGGGGACTTATGACCTCAGATGTTAAGTTTCATAGTGCTCAAAGCCATTTGAGCCAGTAAATGAAGTTCCATCAGAGAGACGCAGTCTGATTTGCAGTAGGTACCCCTTAAATCATTCTCATATTTATTAATAAAATTACTGTAGTGAAATTTACCAGAGTATATCGACTGATTATTACGGGTACCGGCCAGTAGCCACAAAGAAAAGGGATATGATTGAAGCCGCGTATCGTTTTGCAGGCTGTAACGAGGAAGCTGCCCACTGGTCCCTAGAAAGTCGGCCATCTAGGAGCCACCGGCATGCGCGCGGTGAGTATGCTCAGCACTCTATAGGAATATAGAGGCACTGCACCAGTAGCTGCACCTTACTGCACCGCACGCAGGCGATCGCCTGCATTGAAACGCCCCACTTGAAACACCACAAGTGGAATTTTCACTTTGCACTGTGCAGGCAAAAAGAAACAAATGATTTCAGTAGTATAACCTGTGCAATTTTCTCACAGATAAGCAAAACAGATCTTTTGACAACGATGTATTCATTTCACAAGTGGAGAGATCAATTGGAAAGAGAAGTCCCTTACAAAATATCCTCAGATCAAAAGTAGCTGTACTTTTTCTGGGCGTGATGTTGTCGACTCACTTTCATTTAGCATTCAGTTTCACGCTGTTATATGGAAAAATGGCATCCTCACATTGAATTTTTTTCGTTGTGTGAGACGCTTACGTCGAACTTCACCGTCCGTTTGTCTCTGCGAATTGCCAATCAAAAATTCTCACTAATGGAAGTGAGTTGGAAAATGAATTAATTAAAGAACTCGGAAACGCGACATTGCTATTTATAGGCAGTTTATTGCCACAGCAGTTATAATATTGATGTACGGTTATTGAAAGATTCACACTTTTCGGTGTAAAGCATCACTTTATGATTTTTAGTTATTTACAAGTGAACGCTACATTAATTAATAACTTTTTGCATCGTTGTGTTCTGCAGAAACACAAGCCAATACTTTTCCTTTTTCGTAGTGATACCATGATGTTCAACAAAAATTCCGGTTTCTAAGACAGTCGAAATTTAACAAAAGTTTAATTTTTGAATATTTCCTTTAAAAATCAAAACTCGTGAAATCTAAAAAAGTCACTGGGTTCAGAATATTTCACTATTAGCAGAACAGAATTTTGAGGTATTTCATGGTATAAAATTGAAGATGGCTTCAGATGATGTCTTAAACAATAAATATGTTTTGAATTACGAAAAATTGGAAGTATATCAATCAATTTCTCAGAATCAAGAATTATTCTACAAAGCTAACTAGATATCTGGTACTTGCGTTTCAATTTTGACACATGTATTTTGTATGGTACTGCAATTATGATCTCTTGATATCTTAATGGATCCTGAAATAACTGAGTTTAAGTGAAAAAATTTCCCTTTATATTCACAGTTGCGAACATCGTATCTGTAGTAATAAAATATGAAGTCGTTTGCCGAACGTAAAAGTCGATAAATTTGTGAACACTTATGGTGCAATCACGATTCATATTTGTGACAACGAGATAATGAGGGGTGACTGTAGCTTGTTAAACGGTTGAATTAAACATGCTTCGTTCCAACCTTGAGTCTGTATCCTATAAAGGAAATGCGGTTTTTTTTCGCATTCAGAAACGATTCCAGATTACAATATATATTTTCTTGGAGAGAGATGTTTTCCTAGGATGATATCTTCACTGGTCTGCTGTTAATCGTGAAGGAAGTGTTTCCATTCACCTGTAGTCTCAACTATAGTCTCAACTGTAGTCTCAACTATAGTCTCAACTATAGTCTCAACTATAGTCTCAACTATAGTCTCAACTATAGTCTCAACTATAGTCTCAACTATAGTCTCGACCATTATTTCCTGATGCTCACAATATAAATGTTAATGTTATCTGAAAAGAGGTTTCGTTGATGAAGCGTGACCAATTTCGTTGAGTTGTCTGCATCGAAACAGGATCGATTTTGGGTGACCATACAGATTGATGTCGAGTGGTTTATTGTGACTGCATCGATAATACGTTTTGTTAAGGTTCCAGACTGTGTAATCGGGGCCTGATTAAATGACCGTGAAGGGAGTAATATGCCTGTGTTGTAACACAGAGGGAAAAAGTGGCAATTATCATATTCCTGCAGCACAGGCGAGTGGAAAATGTTCCAAGAACAAGCACAAATTCTGTTTGTCCGTACGATTTTTCGAAAAAAAAAACAACTATTGCAAACACCACTCTTTTGTATCATGAGTGGGTGGACCTATTGTTGAATTCCGCGTTTCTCTCATTCAGATAAATGGTTCAAATGACTCTGAGCACTATGGGACTTAACATCTGAGGTCATTAGTCCCCTAGAACTTAGAACTACTTAAACCGAACTAACCTAAGGACATATCACACATCCATGCCCGAGGCAGGATTCGAACCTGCGACCGTAGCGGTCGCGCGGTTCCAGACTGACGCGCCTAGAACCCCTCGGCCACTCCGGCCGGCTCTCATTCAGATATCTGTAATTATCTTCACTCATAAGAGTTTGCTTCGATACATTTACAAAACTACAGATACAAAACGACTATATACACTCTAAATTCCGTGTATCGGCCAAACTTCTTATGAAACAGCTTGCCTTGTACCTGAAGTTACTTCGTATGTGTGCCACTTTGCTCGACTAAGGATTCAAACAACAATGCATAAACACAGCCGTGCTGCGTTGCTCGTTTCCATTTCGCTGTTTGTCTTGGACGCTGCTGGCGCCACGAAGTTCTGTATCAATATGTACATTGTCCGCACACAAGTTGCAGTCTGCCTAGTGTGGCCTCGTTGAAAAGTTACGCCGACTGTGTGAACGCGTTTCCTCGCCGTACGGTTTCTCTCCTGAATTCAACAAGTCATACAATGATAAGTGATTAATTCTATAATGCACAGCTGCAGATACGACGGGCATCTTTACCATGTGAAAGGTTAGTCATACTCTAACATGGAGACATGTATGTATTCATAGTATGTTAGGGCAGTATTTACGGAGGAACTACTATTTGTAAGGCAATTTGATGCTTAATGACACTTTGAGTGATCATTTTCTCCATCACTTTCTGTAACAGTCGAAGGTGACACCTTCCGCGATACGTTTAGTTCACAATAGATTCGGCTCTCTGGTGTATTACCTATAAGAAGAAACTCGCATAGATTCGGTACTGCAATGCAGGTCCATCAGCACATCAAAGTTTCGTTGGAACTTTTCCCTGGGTGCGTACGTTGCTGCCAGGATACACATCATCAACACTGCATGTACCACTTGAAATGATAGTGTATATAAAGTTAACGAAGTAGAATGTGACGGTAAAGTATGTGCGCCGTGTCACATCGACAATGCATGCGGTAGCGAATACACGAAGTCAGCAGTGGTCTTACAGAACCATCTTAACGCAGGTCCTGTGTACACCTTTTGTTAATGTGTAAACTGGCCCGTCGAATAATTTTTAACCAAATTCGCACTCAGTTGACATAAACTAATTGTCGCTCCTCAACAATAAATGGATTCTGATCTGCGAATTACATCAGCGAGAATGAGGTGACCAGAGTTAGCCGTATTCTATTGTTTGAAATTATGTTAACGTACGTCATCTGTTACTGTAGAGGATCTTTGTCATCAATAGTTATTAATTTTGTGTTGTAGTTAATCACGTCGCAGTCAGTGGACACACGGTTTCACCCTGTGCCGGGCGTGATGTGTAAGCTGTTTCCCTTCATAAACCCAACTGCCTTCCAGCTGAATGAACTGGAAAAAGCGAAGGAGAGCTTACAAATGGGAGGAGATTGTGAACTGTTTTCAGATTTCTAACAAAAGATAAACCATGCGTCCTAGAAGTTTGACAGCTATCGACTGGATGACCTGAACCTATGTTATGTTACGAAAGCATAAACAGTAACAAGTGGTCTGTGAAGTTATAGAACACCTGAACTGTATCATAATGCTGAATGAATAGGTTAGGAATTGAAACTTGTCTGACTGAAAACTATCTCGCTCTGTAGCACTGAAACGAGAAACTTGCACAATGGAAATTCTGTCTGCTCTTTTCTGCAGCTCGCTGTCTCACTCTGTAGCGAATTTACAGGGTGTTTCAAAAATGACCGGTATATTTGAAACGGCAATAAAAACTAAACGAGCAGCGATAGAAATACACCGTTTGTTGCAATATGCTTGGGACAACAGTACATTTTCAGGCAGACAAACTTTCGAAATTACAGTAGTTACAATTTTCAACAACAGATGGCGCTGCGGTCTGGGAAACTCTATAGTACGATATTTTCCACATATCCACCATGCGTAGCAATAATATGGCGTAGTCTCTGAATGAAATTACCCGAAACCTTTGACAACGTGTCTGGCGGAATGGCTTCACATGCAGATGAGATGTACTGCTTCAGCTGTTCAATTGTTTCTGGATTCTGGCGGTACACCTGGTCTTTCAAGTGTCCCCACAGAAAAAAGTCACAGGGGTTCATGCCTGGCGAATAGGGAGGCCAATCCACGCCACCTCCGGTATGTTTCGGATAGCCCAAAGCAATCACACGATCATCGAAATATTCATTCAGGAAATTAAAGACGTCGGCCGTGCGATGTGGCCGGGCACCATCTTGCATAAACCACGAGGTGTTCGCAGTGTCGTCTAAGGCAGTTTGTACCGCCACAAATTCACGAAGAATGTCCAGATAGCGTGATGCAGTAATCGTTTCGGATCTGAAAAATGGGCCAATGATTCCTTTGGAAGAAATGGCGGCCCAGACCAGTACTTTTTGAGGATGCAGGGACGATGGGACTGCAACATGGGGCTTTTCGGTTCCCCATATGCGCCAATGCTGTTTATTGACGAAGCCGTCCAGGTAAAAATAAGCTTCGTCAGTAAACCAAATGCTGCCCACATGCATATCGCCGTCATCAATCCTGTGCACTATATCGTTAGCGAATGTCTCTCGTGCAGCAATGGTAGCGGCGCTGAGGGGTTGCCGCGTTTGAATTTTGTATGGATAGAGGTGTAAACTCTGGCGCATGAGACGATACGTGGACGTTGGCGTCATTTGGATCGCAGCTGCAACACGGCGAACGGAAACCCGAGGCCGCTGTTGGATCACCTGCTGCACTAGCTGCGCGTTGCCCTCTGTGGTTGCCGTACGCGGTTGCCCTACCTTTCCAGCACGTTCATCCGTCACGTTCCCAGTCCGTTGAAATTTTTCAAACAGATCCTTTATTGTATCGCTTTTCGGTCCTTTGGTTACATTAAACCTCCGTTGAAAACTTCGTCTTGTTGCAACAACACTGTGTTCTAGGCGGTGGAATTCCAACACCAGAAAAATCCTCTGTTCTAAGGAATAAACCATGTTGTCTACAGCACACTTGCACGGTGTGAACAGCACACGCTTACAGCAGAAAGGCGACGTACAGAATAGCGCACCCACAGACTGCGTTGTCTTCTATCTCTTTCACATCACTTGCAGCGCCATCTGTTGTTAAAAATTGTAGCTACTGTAATTTCGAAAGTTTGTCCGCCTGAAAATGTACTGTTGTCCCAAGCATATTGCAACAAACGGTGTATTTCTATCGCTGCTCGTTTAGTTTTTATTGCCGTTTCAAATATACCGGTCATTTTTGAAACACACTGTAGCTTGTAAGGTAAAAGAAAGTGCGTTCGTGTTTCTATTTAGCATGTGCATAGTTCAGAATGTAGAAAACGGATGTGATAGTGAATTTGGGGCCTATTTTGTCTGTACAACTAATAGTTCGCGCGTAGCGAACGAGGGAATATAAGAATCTCGTGTGTGGTTTATGAAGGCCAGCTATAAAATTTCGGAGTGCATGAAACGACACCTGAAGGACCCAGTATATAGGGTGTAAAGGGCATAATTGCAGATGTTGTTATATGGGGCACTTCTATATGTACACACATCAGTCTGTTAGCTTTTCTTCTCTGCGTCGAACAGTCTTCCCACATACACGTCTCAAACCTTATCACCTGTTACTCCCTGCACGGTAGTAACTGGACAACTAAGTGGACTACACGTCTCGGTGTAGACTAATCGTTTTGCGTAAGCATCCGCACTTTACCACCTGACCATTTGCCCCATGTGCTTGGAGCTACTACTCAAACTAAAAACATACAATTTTAATAGCTACAATTACCAGTACGCAAATGTAAATACTGACATTGTTGTTCACTACACTGCCCGAGACACCAACAGAAATATCTGCGATTGTACCCGTTAACCCCATTTGTTACTTTTTTTGTACTAGGAAAAATCTTCAGCTTGTATAGTAAATTTTTTATCCTTAAAATTCTGAATGTTGTTTAGCGTAACATACACGTTATTAGCTTACACTGTCAGTTTCAGTCTTTGAAACTACTCTTTATGGAACTCAGTACTTCCTATCCTTACGTTCCCACTTTTATTTAAAGGCTTTACATAATATTGTTATTAGGAACAGCACTCTGCCATTTTTCTCTCAATTCTGATACTGCCTCTTTCCCTTAAAATTGTAATGACTTGGTCACATCCAATATCTACATAATAACTAGTTGGACGTCTTTTCTTGTTTTAACTTTAACGCAAGTCAGATTTAATTCATCAGTTACACGATAGCTGTAATCGAGTCCGTGTAAACAGTTCTACTTGAGCCTTGCCTACAATAAAAAACTATTGCCACCACCAGTTTCTCCTGAACATTTAATCATTCAAACAAAGCTTTTCTACTTCAGACGTTGGCGGGTAACTATCACTACACCCCCTACGTGTTGCAGCAGTTTCTGGGAAGCCAATGCAGCTTCCCCAGAAGTGAACAGCAGTGGTAAATGGCGGTAGATTAATGGAGCGTTATGTCAATGTTCCCCCCCCCCCCCTGCCCATGAACCATGGACCTTGTCATTGGTGGGGAGGCTTGCTTGCCTCAGCGATACAGGTACCCGTACCGTAGCCACAACCACAACAGAGGGGTATCTGTTGAGAGGGCAGACAAACTTGTGGTTCCCGAAGAGGGGCAGCAGTCTTTTCAGTAGTTGCAGGGGCAACAGCCTGGGTGAATGACTGATCTGGCCTTGTAACACTAACCAAAACGGCCTTGCTGTGCTGGTACTGCTAACGGTTGAAAGCAAGGGGAAACTACAGAAATAGTTTTTCCCGAGGGCATGTAGCTTTACTGTATGATTAAATGATGATGGCATCCTCTTGGGTAAAATATTCCGGAGGTAAAATTGTCCCCCATTCGGATCTCCGGGCGGGGACTACTCAAGAGGACGTCGTTATCAGGAGAAAGGAAACTGGCGTTCTACGGATCGAAGCGTGGAATGTCAGATCCCTTAATCTGGCCGGTAGGTTATAAAATTAAAAAAGGGAAACGAAAGTTAGATGTAGTGGGAATTAGTGAAGTTCGGTGGCAGCAGGAACAAGACTTTTGGTCTGGTGAACACAGGGTTGTAAATACAAAATCAAATAGGGGTAATGCAGGAGTAGGTTTAACAATGAATAGGAAAATACGAATGCGGGTAAGCTACTAAAAATAGCATAGTGAACGTATTGTTGTGGCCAAGATAGATACGAAGCTCACGCCTACCACAGTAGTACAAGTTCATATGTCAAATAGCTCCGCAGATGACGAAGAGATTGATAAAATGTATGTTGAGATAAAAGAAATTATTCAGACAGTGAAGGGGGACGAAAATTTTATTGTCATGGGTGACTGGAACTCGATAGTAGGAAAAGGAAGAGAAGGAAACGTTGTAGGTGAAATAATTTTGCGCAGAGCATAACTTAATCATAGCTAACACTTGGTTCAAGAATGATAAAAGAACATTGTATACATGGACGAAGCCTGGAGATACTGGAAGGTCTCAGATAGATTATATAATGGTAAGACAGAGATTCAGGAACCAGGTTTTAAATTGTAAGACATTTCCAGGGGCAGATGTGGACTCTGATCGCAATCTGTTGGTTATGAACTGTTGATTAAAATTGAAGAAACTGCAAAAAGGCGGGAATTTGAGGAGATGGAACCTAGATAAACTCGAAAGAACCAGAGGTATTAGAGAGCTTCAGGGAAAGTATTATGGAACCATTGACAAGCATGGGTGAAAGAAATACAGTAGAAGAGGAGTGGGCAGCTTTGAGAGAGGAAATAGTGAAGGTAGCAGAGGATCATGTAGGTAAAAAGACGAGGGCTAGTAGAAATCCTTGGGTAACACAAGAGATATTGAATTTAATTGATCAAAGGGGAAATATAAAAATGCAGTAAGTGAAGCAGGCAAAAATGAGTACAAACGTCTCAAAAATGAGATCGACAGGAAGAGCAAAATGGCTACGCAGGGATGGGTAGTGGACAATTGTAAGGATGTAGAGGCGCATATCACTAAGGCTAGGATAGATACTGCCTACAGGAAAATTAAAGAGACCTTTGGAGAAAAGAGAAGCACTTGCATGAATATCAAGAGCTCATTTGGAAACCCAGTTCTAAGCAACGAAGGGAAAGCAGAAAGGTGGAAGGTGTATATAGAGGGTCTATACAAGGGCGATGTTCTTGAGGATAATATTATAGAAATGGAAGAGGATGTAGATGAAGATGAAATAGGAGATATTGTACTGCGTGAAGAGTTTGACAGAGCACTGAAAGACCTAAGTCGAAACAAGGCTCCGGGAATAGACAACATTCCATTAGAAATACAGACAGCGTTGGGAGAGCCAGGCCTCACAAAACTATACCATCTAGTTAGCAAGGTGTATGAGACAGGCGAAATACTCTCAGACTTCAAGAAGAATATAATAATTCCAATCCCAAAGAAAGCAGGTGTTGACAGATGTGAAAATTACCGAACTATTAGTTTAATAAGCCACAGCTGCAAAATACTAACACGATTTCTTTACAGACGAATGGAAAAACTGGTAGAAGTCGACTCGGGGACGATCAGTTTGGATTCCGTAGAAATGTTGGAACACGTGAGGCAATACTGACCCTACGACTTATCTTAGAAAATAGATTAAGGAAAGGCAAACCTACATTTCTAGCATTTGCAGACTTAGAGAAAGCTTTTGACAACGTTGATTGGATACTCTTTTTCAAATTCTGAAGGTGGCAGGGGTAAAATACGGGGAACGAACGGCTATTTACAATTTGTACAGAAACCAGATGGCAGTTATAAGAGTCGAGGGGCATGAAAGGGAAGCAGTGGTTGGGAAGGGAGTGAGACAGGGTTGTAGCCTATCCCCGATGTTATTCAATATGTATGTTGAGCAAGCAGTGTAGGAAACAAAAGAAAAATTCGGAGTAGGAATTAAAATCCATGGAGAAGAAATAAAAACTTTGAGATTCGCCGATGACATTGTAATTCTGTCAGAGACAGCTAAGGAACTGGAAGAGCCGCTGAACGGAATGGACAGTGTCTTGAAAGGAGGATATAAGATGAACATCAGCAAAAGCAAAACGAGAATAATGGAATGCAGTCAAATTAAATCGGGTGAGGCTGCGGTTATTAGATTAGGAAATGAGACGCTTAAAGTAGTTAATGAGTTTTGCTATTTGGGGAGCAAAATAACTCATGATGGTCGAAGTAGAGAGGATATAAAATGTAGACTCGCAATGGCAAGGAAAGCGTTTCTAAAGAAGAGAAATTTGTTAACATCGAGTATAGATTTAAGGGTCAGGAAGTAGTTTCTGAAAGTATTTGTATGGAGTGTAGCCATGTATAAATGTGAAACGTGGACGATAAATAGTTTAGACAAGAAGAGAATAGAAGCTTTCGAAATGTGGTGTTACAGAAGAGTGCTGAAGGTTAGATGGGTAGATCACATAACTAATGAGGAGGTATTGAACAGAATTGGAGAGAAGAGGAGTTTGTGGCACAACTTAACTAGAAGAAGGGTTCGGTTGGTAGGGCATTTTCTGAGACATCAAGGGATCACCAGTTTAGTATTGGGGGGGAAACGTGGAGGGTAAAAATCGTAGAGAGAGAGCAAGAGACGAATACACTAAACAGATTCAGAAGGATGTAGGTTGCAGTAGGTACTGGGAGATGAAGAAGCTTGCACAGGATAGAGTAGCATGGAGAGCTGCATCAAACCAGTCTCTGGACTGAAGACCACAACAACAACATGGCAATGTTTAAAATGTACAATTCAAGTCTATTATTCAAGTCTATTAATTTTGTGGCATTTATGGCAAAGAGGCTTTGCTAAAAAATCTTCAGTTCGGGTAATATTTACACAGTACCTGCCAACACAATATACAGCGTCTTAGTTGTACCCACGTACGCAAAGCAATTCAACCTCTAATACACAACACTCAACCACCAACCACTCTTCCGTGAGAGTTTTTCTGTGGAGGACCACTAGTACAGAATGGAACAAAATCAGAACTTATGCCGATTTCAAACAGTCCTCAAACACAAACTATGAAACTGCAAGCGATCTGCTAGCGTCTAATACCCTAGTTAATATCTCATAGGGATATATCAGCTTATTTCAGCCCCTTAAATAGACTTGGAGTAATCAAGAACGCGAGTCCATTTCGATAGTAAATCTGGGAATCGATGTAAAATCAGCCAAGTAGTTCCGTAACACCCGTTCATAAGAACGTTTGACTTAGGTTTCGATAATTATAAAATTAACTTCTTCAGAAGGTGAGTGTAAAGCTTGTTACATATTGTACTGAAAAGTTACGTTAGAATAAAGCTTTTGGCTCATGTCAAATAGAAATTCACCTCAAAATCAATAATATATCTTGGTAATCAGATAACATCGGTGCGAACTTCACGCATAAAGCTTGCCAACGGACATGCTTTCTCCGTGATGTTACAGTCTCCTATGATTATTATGATTTCCCTTTGCACTCCTCCAATATTCGCCTATGTTTCTCCTTTTTTAGCATAACCTAGTCTAGAGTTTTGTATAATTTACTTATTTACCTGATATACATTGCCTGGATAAGTGAAGCACCTGGAAGGGTTGGAGAAAAAGAAAACTAAACTCCACGGATTGATACGGTGTTATTTCAGCGATTACAAAATCGAGTCATGAGCTCACGTAGCAGCGTTAAATTACACCCCTTCGGGCTTGAATACATGTACTGATTCAGTTGGGAAGACTATTGTATTCCCTCGTTTGGAACGCTGGCCCAGAACTGGTCCTTGACATTCTGGAGCTGACGTGCCAGCTGGTCCCGCATGTATCATGTTTTCTCGGGGGTTCTTGTTGACCACAGCAGTGTCTCAACATCACACAGACAGTTCATACAGACACGAGCCATGTATAGACGAGCACTATCCTGTTGAAGAACAGACCCACGGTGGTATCGCATTAAAGGTAGTGTCCATGAAGTTCCACTGTGCCATTCGTGTTCTCTCAGTCACCACCAGCCGTGGGCTGTATCTGAAGATAACAACCCACATCATGACACCAGGAGAAACACCGTAGTGTGTCTCTAAAACATTGGATGAATGGAACCTCCTAATACCTCGCCTCCATATTCGTCGACAATGGTCATCTAGTGTGGTGTTGAATCGTGACTAATCGCCGAACATAATGCGATGCCATTCATCAGCAGTCTGTGATCTCGATCACAGCACCACTCCAAATTCAGCTGTATTTATTGTCGTGTTGTCGTGCAGCCTAAGGCTGGGGTGGTAGTTACCTAGTACGGCTGTGCTGGTCCGACCGATGATGTGCGATGCCGCAGAGTGCTGCACGGAGTGCATTGCCTGTCCTTGGCAGACGCAGGTTTGAAGGGATTACGGTGTGGTTCGTGCACAGTACGACGACCTTCCCTTGAGGTGGTCAGATATGGTCGACTGGAACCTTGACAACGAATGTCCTTCACAGTGTTTCACTCACTATCTGACGCCATTCACGACCCTTGTGTAGCCTACCACGAGTGGTAACAATACTAAAGACGAACAACACTAATGACCTCTGGTAGCCAATCTACCTGTGACACATAATTGCAAATCCGATTATTTACATACTCACAGCTAGTGTGTACGTGAACGAAGTTACGTTGACATCCGACCTTGTCTTTCGGATGCTTCACTTCTTCAGTCAGGTCTTATATTTTTCTGCGTTTCCTAGTATTCAGCTCATTACGTAGGCCCTCAAAAGTGGTAATCGATGGACTGGATCACGTCTGCCGCGAATCTTAGAATATATTTCTGTCCCTGATTTCCTTACAAGATATCACAGTTACCACAGACTTCAGGAAAATATACACAGTCACGTGGTACCTGAGAAATCTGTTCATTTTTCCATTTTATTTTTCCCTGATCGCTACAATATCTTGCGTGAAGTTTCATAGACAATTCATAGTGCACTGTTTTCTAACCGACCGTGACCACCTCTGAAAGGGCATTAACACAAAAATCCAATAAGACAGATTGCTCGTATCCAGAAACATGACCTTGAACCCAGGCAACAAAGTGGTTATCGTAATAAGCATACTGGTTCACAATATCTATCGCCTTTTGAATTTAGGACAATTAAGTACCCTAAATGTCCAGTTCCAAAGTCTTACAGTTAGTGGACACACACTGAAAACCGTATTGCGTCAATATCAGCTGCTTTTGAAAATTATTATTGCCTTATTATCGGAAATCATTACCAGGCGCAGTACTGGAAAACCTCAAGTGCCAGTCATTTGTTAACACCAAGTAGATATGAAAGCAAATAATAAATGTCTTTCATGGGAGCAGCTGATTGAAGTAAAATATGATCCTTTCATAAATATATTAAGGTATTCGACTACGCATTACACAAAGACATTTTAACGACATTTTAAATATTTTAACTAAACGTGGAACATTCCGCATGATGTCTACCGTGCTTCCTGCTTTTCGTAATGGCCACAACACACTGACTTGTAACATACCATTCTTGCCTCCTGAAGAGCCTCAACATTGAGAGCACACGTTGGTCTGGCCACACCGCCTTCTCCAGCTCCCTCCAAGATCCTAACCCCCTCCCCCCCCTCTTCTAACGTCGTGCACTTGGCGACAGCAGGTCCTCGTTAGCAGGCCATTACTCGCTTAGAAAGCGTACACCGTACGCTTGGAGCTTTGCATACAACTGGCACACGTTGCTCCGTTAGTGCAGGAATCCTACCGTTTCACTTCTTTCATCGCTGTCAAACATGATATGCTCCCAAAAACAAAACGAAACAAAAATAAATAAAAAATACTCCCATGTGACGTCCCTTTAGTATGCGTGTAAACTTCCAGTTCTCTTGAAATAGAAGATTCAGTACGTCATCCTGTGACAAACGGCAGTTTGTAGGCGTTTTCCTACATCTGAAAGATGGTGTCTACTCATATTTCTCGACAGTTCTGTAAGAGTGGCGTGAGTAGCACCATAATGAGGATGCAGATCAAGTTTGATTTAAATACACTGTAACGGTCGTGAGCGTTAGTTACCTTTGGACGTGTTGAGTTTATGTTAGTCAAAAGACTTCCTTTACGGCGACAAAGACACCATTCTCAACACCTCACTGAGTATGAACGAGGTCGTGTAATAAAACTACACGAAGCTAAATCTCCCTTCAGCGCTATTGTGGAAAGAGTTGGCAGGAATTTAGGCACCGTAGATATTTATTGGCAGAGGTGGTCACCAGAATGTACAGTCGCAAGAAGACCGGCTACAGACGGTCACGTGGCACTACCGAGAGGGAAGACCATCGTGTTCGGCATATGGTTCTCGGGCATCGTACAGCATCTGCAGCAGCAAACTGAGCACCACTTGGCACCACAGTGATTCAATGAACAGTTGCAAATCAGTTAGTTCGAGGTCAACTCGAAGCCAGACGTCCTTTAGCGTGCACTCCAATAACCCCAAACCACCACTATTTGTGACTTTAATGGTGTCAACCGAAAGCTCTCTGGAGGGCAGGGTGGAGGTTTATTGTGTTTACTGATGAAAGCTGGTTCTGACTCGGTGCCAGTGATGGGCCTATGTTGGTTAGAAGGAGGATAGTCTAGGGCCTGCAGCCAAACTGTATGATAGACACACTGGACCTACACTTTGATTTATAGTCTGGGGTAAACCCACACATCCTTATAGGAAATTTGTACTTCAGTCTGGTGATTCGACCTGTTGTGCTGCTATTCATTAACAGCATTCCAGGGGATGTTTCCAACAGGTAACGCTCGCCTACATACCCCTGTCGTAGCTCTACTTGCTCTATTGAGTGCCGACATGTTTCCATATGCTGCTCGATCAGCAGATCTGTCTCAGTGACCGACAAAGTGCACATGCGTGGAACTCCATCGCATAATGTGGCATTCACACCTGCACAACACACTGCACGCACGTTTTCATGCTTGTATTCAACATTCTGGCAGTTAAACCAGTTATTAATGTACCAGCATTTCACATTTGCAATGGCATATCTCGCGCTTGCGTTAATCTGCGATTCTGCAGTGTAAATCACTTAAATATGTCACCAAGACGAATGTATTCCTGAAGTTTCATTACTCTACGTTAGTTATTTTATGGTGCGGCGACTTTATCCGTCAGTGTATCTCCTTGAAAACTGAAGAAAAGCAATCTAATGGAAGGGAAATCGCGCTCTTCAAACACGACGTTCTTAGTGCCATAGCCAACAAGATTCTTTCGGTGGACCTATAGTTTCGAAAAACTTTTGCTTCTGTAGAACAATTTCTTCTAACGAAAATCCGTTCCGACTGGATCCAAAATTTCTTGAATGTTCGTCCACTGCACGTTATCCTGGAGGAGTAGATTGATGTCCAGCGTGCCACAGGGAAATATAATCGTACCATTACAGTTCTCATTACATGTCAACTAAGTGTGTGATCGCCTTCGTTCAAGTTTCAGTCTTTTTATAGATGACTTAATTATCAAAGAGTAAATCCTATCCACTTAGACAATAAAGTATCAGCTTTGTGCAAAGGCTCTTAAAATAAAAGAATACGAATTTGCATACTTCATGAAATTTAATTGCATAGTATTATTTGATTACAGTATTAATGAATCATCAATAGTGTAAGTAATGTGAATCAATTATACAGAAGTATCACGTGTAGTGAAATGAACTGCAGGGATCAAGTTCATTTACAACTACAACACATGGCTGGCTTATTTGCTTATAGCTGTGAAACTGCAGATCTCAATTAAAAAGATTGTATACAGAACACTTGACTACAGTTGAAAAACATCAGCATAAATGGACCAATAAACACTGTGATGCAACTGTCACATATCGCTATTAGATATTGTTTCATTTTTCTACCACTATTTCGTGTTTTTTTTCTTATTGAAAGTATTGAACATGTTTGCTTTGGGGAAAAGATTTGCATTTTTCTCGCTGTGAAGGTGGACTTCTTATGCGATCCCTAGTTCCTGTTTGTCGGCAGAAGGTGCTGAGCAAGTCTCATTAACAGAAGCGAGCATCCCCGGGGAGTAGAGCAGTTTTCCGGCACACATAGGCAGCAGCATAGAGTCGTCCCCTCCATCGGGACTTGTTTTTGCTATGGGACTTGAGCGCAG
Source organism: Schistocerca cancellata (assembly GCF_023864275.1). Lineage (NCBI taxonomy): Eukaryota > Metazoa > Arthropoda > Insecta > Orthoptera > Acrididae > Schistocerca > Schistocerca cancellata. The sequence goes on from NC_064626.1 coordinate 1,007,127,147, forward strand.
AGAAGGAGGTTTCTGGACTTTTCGTCTACTGTCCGCATACTGATTGGCAGCGTAGCTGATTTTTGTAGAACTGTAAGTGTCGCAGTTGCCATAGTGCGACCCGTCTTTTGATCAGTTCTCGGATTACTTGTTCCGCTACGCAGCTTGAGTTTGATTATAATTTTTGATCTCTTTTGTCTCATTAACTTTGAAATCGGGAGCTGGCCAGATGAAGAAATCTTTCTGCGTTTTCTCCATACAGTCTCCCATATGATTTAGTATCCCACCCTGTTTCCCACAGTGTTCACATCATTTGATGTACGGTAATTTCTGGAGGTTAATCGAGAGAACTTTGCTCTCTGTCGGCTTTACGTGAACTGTGTGCATCATAAAGAGAAAATGGAAATTTTATCCTTTGATTTACATTTCATTTAAATAACAACGATTTGTTTACTGTCCTACAAATATTCCATAGTTAGGCGACCCCAAATAGCAAGTATAACTTGTTGGGCACCTCACTATGACCGTTTTCTGGTTTTGTACAGTGGGAAAACACAAGTAACTGCTGTCTGAAGTTAAAAAGATCCCCTCATCTACATCAAAATATTAATTCACGCTGACTGGCGTCACGCAGTACATAACGAAATATTTGTTCACTTTACTTACTTTCACTCTATTAGGTCGTATGGTGCTGTACTCTGGCGTAGCCTACAAAATAGTGGTAGACATCTGTGGCACCAGATCAGGAGCTTCGAGTAGGCCGTTGTTTCGGGTGTCTCGGAATTATAACTCTTCCATTCCTGTACATAGTACTATCAACGGATTTCTTGTTGACAATAATGACTCATTGAGAAGACCGAAAAAGATGCACTTGGATAACACTTATTTACTTAATGAGTAGAAAGGTGTTTACTATGCATTAGATTTCATTTACGATAGGCTTCCAGTATAAATGAAAACAAAAAGAACTGACAGATCCTAACTGTGCAAGTTGAAAGATTTTCTTGTAGTAGAATTCTTGTACTCTGTACGGGAGTTCATCGCAGTATTTGATAAATTTTTTTCTGAGCTGTTATTCGTATACTCTCTCTCATTCATTTCGCGTTTTATTAACTTTTTTTATTATTTTGTTGATAAATTTTCTAATCAACTATCCTCATACTATGTATTGACTCGTTCCATGACCAAGTAGCTTTGGTTCTCATGGTTCCACGCAACCTGGTAAATAAATAAATAAAAATACGAAAATGTCTTTGGCCGGCGAACGACTCTAACAGAGATGTAAGGAATCTTGGCGTATACTCAAAGGATGGCGACGTACATCTCCAAAAATTTGATTATAAGAGTCAGAAACGGAAGTATGAACATAATTCTGCACTAGTTCCGTATCCAAAATGCAAATGACAGCTTACATAGGGACGTGTGGGAGATCATTCTTGTGATGTTGTTGCTGTGAGTGGAACAGGAAGAAACGTTATGATACAATAAGGAGTATCCTGTAATCACGTTTCATACTGATGCGCAGAGAATTGATGTAGATTCTTAATGTAGAATCTCTAGACTTACAACGAAATATTTTCTATTGGGAATCATAAATCCTGTGGAAAACACATCCTTTTCTATGGCAATGGAAATCAGTATAAAGGCATGCACAGACGCTACTAACTGATTCATATCTTCAGCGGTGCGCCTGTCTCGCATTAACGATTAACTCCTTACATATGATGATGTTAACTAAATCCACGGACATGAAGTGACGGTTATGTTTCTCATACTGCAAACAAATAAAAGAGCAACGGGGAGTCTAAGAATTCTTATAAGGTCCCCTCCGCCCTTTGTTGTTCCGCTTTGTGTAGACATAGTGTAATTTACGACATTTGAATACGAAGACCACGGACGATACACTTAAAAAAGAAATATGAAATAAAAGGTTTTTAATCGATACGACAGAAGTGAAATTATAGTTGCTGCATCTTGAAGCAGGCTTTGACGACCCATATGTCGTGATATGGAGCATTATATTGCAGGAATATGAACGTAAAATTGTACATAACAGTGCTGTGATCTGCACGTTGGCGTTTCTGTGAGATCTGTTCTGTGACGTATATTAGTTCTTTCTGGTGTTACTCACCACATCATTTGGTTAATCATATGGGGCATCGTAGTTATGCTGTCTAGAATTCCAAAAGTTAGTATCCCCTAATTCGATTTAATATTTTTATAACGGAAAACTAGAGCACTCCATTCTGAGATACTTTACGTAGCAGAATAGTTCTGAGATGTATGTGGTTTGGTTTCCACCTTAAACTGTGAATATTTCCTATAACGAGTTGTTGTGACTCTTCTCTGATTGAAGGGAAGCAAGGGCATAAATACTTCTACCTGACTGGGCCTAATAGCGAAGTTTACGTGCCATCCTGTCTTCGAATAATACACTTGTTTTATATTTTGTAGGATATCGTCGTCTCTTCAGAGTAAGTTTCAAGAAAAACAGGAGATAAACCTTACTTGTTATCACGATTTCAATTATTATAGGAAAAGATCACAGTACAGAAGGAATCGTACACATTATTCTGTGTTCTAAATCTCTCATAAAGAATCATTAAAAGGTTAAGAATTAGATGATTATATAGAAGGCGTTTGTCATTAATTTGTAAAGCAGAAAGTAATGTTGATTTGTTGGAATACGGTTCTTCAAGGAAGCAGTGGATATAATCGAGACTGACATGAAAATCAGAATTTATTTCACATTAAAAAAAAATGCCATATCCAGCACTGCTATAGAAAAATACTCAGCCACCCTCTCTCTCTCTCTCTCTCTCTCTCTCTCTCTCTCTCTTTCTCTCTCTCTCCCTCCCCCATTGTGTGTGTGTGTGTGTGTGTGTGTGTGTGTGTGTGTGTGTGCCCGTTTGCAGTTTTTCTTAACTTTTCTTGTCGTCTAAGCAACAAGTGTAGTTGTTACAACTTCATATTCCAGTGCCTGTGACAATAACGTCTATATAGGCAAATTACCTTAAAAAGTACTTAACATTATACAATGCCGTTAGGGATAACTTTATAAAATGTAGATGTAGAGGCTATTATTGTCAACTTCTAAAATGAAATTATCGAGTAAAAAATCAGAAACCACGAATACGGCAGATGAAAACATTTTTTGAACAGTTCAAGTGTTTTCCGTGTTTTAATGAGTGTCCTGTTGACCTCTGACGCGGCAGAACGACGGATAAAATCGTAAGATAAAGTGTTTGGGTAAGCAGAAAGTCTGAATTCATTACCGGTGCTGAAAGGTGAACAGCGGTGTTAGTGCCAAACACGCGGGACTGTCACCTGCGCATGCGCGCTGGAGGCGTGGCGCCCGCCTGAGAGATTGAGTCCATCTGGCCGGCACGTGCTATCACTCCCGCTTTTATTGCCTGCGGAATGCAGCGCGCACGCCTCCGAAGCTCTGTTGGCGCGACCTAACAGTTAATTTAGCGAGCCATAAATCTGCAGCCACCTCAATCTACGTCACCCGCCAGAGGAGAGAGGGTCCAAGCAGACGGAGAAGAAGTGGCGGAGGGGATTTCCCGGCAGGAAGTGGGAGACAAGCGGGAGGGAGGTGAGGGTGCCAGCACACGCCGGGCCTCGCTGCAGGGGCAACTTCTCCGGGAGCGCGGCGCGGCTCGTGTGAGGGGAACGGCGGAGAGATTACATCTCTGTTTACGCTATCGATAAAGAGATCAGCAGCGATTCGTTTTGCTGAGCACCTGCTATAAATTACGGCGCGCGGCACGGCAGCTGCACAGCTGTCGATAGCCTGGCTCGGCTCGGGCCGCGAGACACCGCCAACAAAAGAGGAGCGCCTCTGCCGCGGCTCGTCTTCCAATAAACGATCCGTATCCGATCCTGCGTCTATGCCGACCGGCTGCGACGTGAGCCGCCAGCTGCGCAGTCTAGGCACTTACTGAAGACCAGTAGAGGTATCAGACGGTGCTTCGTATTCGTTTATTTCGAATATGCCGAGCCTTAAAAGGAATAGGGTCATACTCAAAATAAGAGGGGCGTTCTGTAACCAACTTTTTTCTCGAACAGTTTGGGTTGAAAAACTGCCGAATTTGTTGTGGGACATCGTGGAATACTCCCGCTTCAGATCCCATAGTAACTTTCGAAATGGAATCTGTAACAGACGTGCGTTCCAAACAGACATCTGTTATTGAGCTTCTTCCAGCGGGAAACTAGAGCATCACAGATATTCATAGGGCCGCGCGAGATTAGCCGAGCGGTCTAGGCCGCTGCAGTCATGGACTGTGCGGCTGGTCCCGGTGGAGGTTCGAGTCCTCCCACGGGCATAGGTGTGTGTGTTTGTCCTTAGGATAGTTTAGGTTAAGTAATGTGTAAGCTTAGGGACTGATGACTTTAGCTGTTAAGTCCCATAAGATTTCACACACAAACACACACATAGCCATAGGTGCTTGCAGAGTGTCTGTGGAGACGTCAAAATGAAGAAAAATACGGCGAGGTTTTAGGCGAGGGTGGGTCATCATCATAAAAAGATCGCGCAAACCTGTCCGAGCTGGCCAACAACAGACAGCTGTGACCCATGGAAGGTCACGGCCGACATCCTTCCTCATCCTTCACTAATCCGATGGGACTGCTGACATTACTGTTTGGTCCCCTTCCCCAGATCAACCAACCAACCTTGGCGTGCCTATGGATACACTGGCAAAGTACCCGACAGACCCCTCGCTCAAAGAAAAGAAACAGACGGGCTCTCTCAATCGAAGTGATAAACGAATCACAATCAGACACATCACTGCACAACTGGACGTCACTGTTGTTATTACTGACACACTCGTCCACCAGTTGGGGTAATCAAATCTGTGTGCCCGCTGGGTTAATCGCCGCCTAACATAACACCAGCAAGAGCAGCGTAAGACAATCTGTGTCGATTTGCTTGCACGTTACGAGGCAAACCGTGACAATTTTTGTCGAACATCATCACAGGTGAAAACCTGGGCTCGTTAGTGTAAACTGGAAAAATCGGCAATCCATGGACTGGTCCCAAACCACCTCTCTTTCTTCTCCCAAGATAAAGGTGAAAGCCGCAACCTCAGCAGGTAAAATAATATCCACGGTACTGTGAGTCTCTGAATGGGTTAGTCTGTCTGATGTCGGATGTCGTCCCTCATGGTGTAACAGCCGACTACGAAGCTGCGACGGATTATACGTTGCTACTACAATGTAATTTCTTTTATAATTTTTGTTCACCTACCTCGTTACAGCGGTAGATCTTCGCACGTAAACTCCTGACTGCAGCTACTTACGAGATCTCAGAAAAGCAGTGTTGAAGAAACTGTAACCTTATAGCTACACGCCGTAGGTCGCTATAAGTAAAATGTGCTGAAAATTGTCTATGTACTTTAAAGAAATGATTCGGAAAGGGGATGTCACTCGTACTTTAAACATGGAGTTCAAATTTAAACCTTAAATAGATCATTATTGCCGTTAAGGGGCTCCGGAACGCCCTATACTTGCAATGTTAAAATAACGCATATAAATTACATCTTTTCTCACAAAGTATTTGAGGTAGGAAGTTGAACTTTTTACAGATTATTTATTGGAATATGGGCTACAACTTAACACAGGGATTTTACAAAATTTTAGTTCAGTTATTAAAGATGATTTTTTTTTCAATTGTAATGAAAATTCACAACATTTTTTTGCAATTTTTTATTTATATATTCAAAAATATACAGTTTTTTGGAAAAGGCTGTGTTAAATTATGCAGAAGGTACTGTGTAACATTTACTGAAAGTTTGAAACAAATATGTTTGGAAGATCCTTAGAAAACATGTAATTAGTATGAGAAAATAAAAGTTTTGGGAATCTAGCGACAGAGATTGGATTAACGTTTTAGTGCATTCGAGGTCCATAGGATGGATTATCTTCATCCTCTGCAAACTCCTCCTCCAGCTTCCTCTTGTTCCTCCTCCTGTTTACTCTTGCTTGTATTTCTAGACTCTTTACAGCCCTGTCTGCAGCCCGAAGGCGTTCCCTGTCTAAAGCAAGCATCGCTCGTACCATGTTAGAACCTATCTTCATTCCCATATTTCTAAATACCTTGCACCTTACAATGTTGCCGTCATTGAAAGTCGCAACAGCATCATACACACCAAATTGAAGTGTTTCTATTCCAACAAATACAGTCTTGGGGATTCTCGACCATATAACACTATTTACACTTTCATTGGGGTTTTGAGTTTTTCCGTGACTACACTTTTTCAGCAGTTCAGGTGCTGCTAAGTCTCTGAAAATAGGTTTTATCACCTCCATTATTGCATGAGGCAGACTATGCTTATGAGTGTACACTTCACCAGTTAGCAATCCTTTGTTATATTTACACCAACTGTCTTCTTCTTTGGGACACAAGCTATGTTGGGGATTTTCATCGGTTGAAGAAGTATGAAAAAAAAAAGAGCCCAAACAGCCTTCTTCATTTCGTCGACACTTTGTGTATTTTGCCTAATAGCCATTCCATAATAGTTCTGTATTTTGTCAATTACACTGTTAACCTTCCCTTTCCATCCAACCCTTTACCATCACTGAGATTTTGTTTTTTGTACGAAGCTTTCAGTCGCCGAAGTCTTGTTCCCATTCGCTTCTGTACGTGTCCAATACACTCAAATTTCTGCACTACAACATCATCACCATAGGGCTTCAGTCCTTGAACACGGACGTTAATAATAACACCATTCGACAGCAGTTTAACAGCGCCACAGTGGGTCACGCCCATGTAGAACACATTTCAAAAAAAAAATTTAAAAATAGTTGTAGTCTTCGGAATTGAATAAATTATATATCTATTAAAAGGTAATAGTCTGCAGATTCAGAAAACGCAAAAAAGTAAAAATTGAACTTTTCATGATTTTGAGCCTTTCCAGAGCCCCTTAAGCAAGATCATGAGCCCACATTTACGAAAATTACTAAAGTTTCTGCTCACAGTTATCACCATACATAAAACAGCCGGAACTTTTACCTTCCAAAATTCCGAAGCCAATTACTTGTAACACAGTTAATGATAGGCCGATTACTTCTGCACACGATATTCAGTGGTTGTCTTTAGTAAAAGTTTACGCTTGTCATAAAATACTCAGTAAGAATATAGTCAGAACTGCCACGCTATATAATTCAAATTTCACTCGTGATTTTCGTCGGAACGAATTATCACAACATTCTAAAGTTTTCATAAACAGTTTCTGGTCAATACCAGATACCATTAACACTGGACCATAACGCGGAAGTTATCCCAAGACTTCATCTTACACATAATGCGAAAAGTCACATCCAGCATAACCGCCTCCAATCAAAGCTAGCTCGCGACTCCCCCTTCTCACCCTCCCACCCTCAAAACTATATCTCCTCGCTAGGCGGCCAACCGTCTCGCTTCCCATTGGCTGTCAGCACTTATACGACCAATGAGAACTCACTTCTAGGGCGCGGCTCGCGCCAAAATCTAGCAAGCACCAACCACTTCTCTAGGCTCATTGACGTCATCAAATTAAGTAACACAAAACTCTCAAATTAAATAAACAAAACAAACTGAACTATAAGCTTTACTCTACATCTAGAAATTTATTATGTAGTCGCGAATGTTCTGGCTGTCTTATATATAAGCATACATACTTGGACATCCGACATTCACTAGCAGGGGAACCACTAGTGGATTCGTTCCCACGTTACAGAGCTGAAGCACTTGCCAGTTCCTGTAGAGAATTACATGAATGATTTTTAATAATACCGAACTTCCCACATACTCTCACGCATGCATTCTCATTCACATGCACCCTAACACACAATATACATATTTACTTAGAATTCTTGAAATTATTATCATACAAAAATCACAGAGGTTTTCTGAAACTAAAAACTTTCCAAATTTATATATGAACACTGAAAGTGTTATCAGATCATCGTACATAGTCACTGAAGGTGGACTATTACATCACTGTATTTATTTAAATTCTTGACTGTCGGAAAATTACGGTTTTTTAATGGAATTTTACTAACTTCCAAAATACAACTATTTTTTATCTCAGACTTTGACATTGTTTGTTTTTACAACAGAAGGATGTACATCAAATATGACGTTCCTCAGGTTATTCCTTTATTAGTTATTAATATTTTTAGTTTCGTGTAACGTAAGTGGCCTGCCAGCGCTACTCCACTGCTTTCACATGCGCAGCTGCAACAGATGGTCGTGACGTCAGTCTGCAGGACACAACTCGTCCATTACTGACCGTATAATACTCTACCGACTTACACTGCAGCCCATATTCATTCTGAAGTAAAGCTTTTAATAGACAAATGGGCGATCGCGCATTAGTTGCGACGCCACAAAGTGTACTGAGCTACCGTCACAAAATTGAAGAAACGACTTTAGTGTTTTCGTCGTCACGGACTTCTCGTTCTACAAGACAACGCAAGGCCTCTAAAATGCATACGCACCCGAGAGGAGCTCACAACAATTCATTGGACTTTTATTCCTCATTCACCCTACAGCCCTGAACTCGCACCTTCCGACTTCCATCTGTTTGGTCCAATGAGAGATGCACTCTACGGGAAGCAGTACGTTCAAGGTGAGGAGGTTACTGATGCTGCAAGACGTTGGCTCTGACGTCGACCAATAGAGTGATACCATGTGGCCATTCAAGCCCTCCCTGTAAGGTGGCGTAAGGCCATCGCAATGAACGGAGTATATTGAAAAATAAGATGTTGTAGCCAGAGGAAAAAAATGGTTCAAATGGCTCTGAGCACTATGGGACTTAACAGTTGAGGTCATCAGCCCCTAGAACTTAGAACTACTTAAACCTATCCAACCTAAGGACATCACACATCCATGCCCGAAGCAGGATTCGAACCTACGACCATAGCCGTCGCGCGGTTCCGGACTGAAGCACCTTGAACCGATCGGCCACCGTAACCAGAGGAATGGGGAATAATGTGGTGTGTTACAATCCTGAACGAGACGGATTGGTTTTCACAAAAAAATATTGTATTACTCAATAAACGCCCCTGAAATATGCTAACGACATAACACAGTCTGGTTCACTCACTATGTTTTTTATTTTGTTTATTAAATTTCATAAGGTGCACACATCAACATCAGATTGGAAATGATTTACTGTTTCGTCCTGATCCTTTCGGTCAATTGCACTCTGCAGCACTGGTTTCAGATCGGAAAATAATCGCTACACCAGAATGGAAACATTAATCTGGCACCAGATATTTCCGGTTATCTTTACAGGTCATACACCATTCCTTCCCCCCCCCCCCCCCCCCAACACCACTGTGTTTTCACAAGTCAGTCTAGCGACCACTACGGATCCAACGTTCCGACACTACCATTCCGTACAGGTTATGTCTAACTTCATTTCCCACTCCCATTAACATCCTCATCCCAAACGTTGTTAGAATTTTGTTCATTTCATCCTGGGGCAAAGCCACACATAGACCCAATATATTCATTGCATAGAAACCTAGTGAAAGGATAATCGCTGAATTTAAGCTTCGAACTCAATGCAGGCAACTGATAAAAACAGTAAGCGTAACAAAAACAGACTCACAATCCTTTTTTTCTCTTGTGAAGGTTGTTGTGATAACTCAGAGAAAATTAGAAAAGCATAGTGTAAAATGTTACACTACGAACAGAAATAGCCTCTAGTACCTACAATTTAATATTAGTCTTATGCAGAATGGACCAAAGTACACAGCCACCAAAATATTTTACCACCAGCAATCACTCATGTAAGCCCTGATTTGAAAGAGAAAATTTTCATTATTTGTAAACCTTCTAACACATTCCACAACATAGCGAATTGTCGCGAATATGATCCACCAAACGTCCAAAAAACTAAACGAAACTGTGTGTTCTGCATCTGATTAAGAATGCTCCAGACGTTTCAGAGTTACGTTGGTTCTCCATGCAACACTTTTGGCACGGTCATCCCCGCTTCTGGTGCTGCAAAAGGTCTGCGCCCCCCTCCCCCCCCGCCCTTAGGGTTGCGTTTTATCCATTACGTTATGCTAGCAACATACTGTTCCAGTTTTATGGACTTCTGGGTTACTTTAAAAGTCTTAATGGTATACAAATTAACGTACGGCTAAAACTAACTATTTAATGTCTAGTGGCTGGATTTTATCAGTGTTATAACAGAGCGGTCCATTGTCTCACTCCAGTCTTCACAGTATGATATGCGGACTCCACTGTTGTGGGTCATTATCTGTCGTTATAAGAGTTCCCCTATGAGTATCTGGTAACTTTTTCAGTGCAGTTTGCATTCACTTAGTACACATATCTAGTTCTTATGGCCATCGTTATTAATCTTAAGTCCTGCGACGACCCACACATGATTCCTCAAATGTACTCTACGTCATTGCTTTGGTCTTTCAGCAGGAATCTTCTTTAGTTAAGCTGGAGACAGAGAAACACTGAAGAATGGCTCAATTTAATTATTATTAGAGAGCGGAGGTGTCAAGAAATAATCAAAAAACGGTTCTATGAATCCTCAGACAAACACTTAAGTGTAAATGTTAGAATAATGGCGTAGATGTAGGTACAATGCATTCTAAAAGTTTCCACTCACTTCTCACTTGACAGTGTTTGATGAATGTAACCGCTAACGACAAAACATTTTCTTATCAGCTGATATTAGATGCATTAATTTTAATTTTAATAATGAACAGCCTCAGTTGCACCGTTTACCTAGAAATTTACCTAGGTTTCATTCGGGATTCCCAACTTTCTTCCTACTTTGAAGAAGGTTGGGTTACCCAACTGAAACCTAGGCAAATTTCTAGGTATACGGTGCCACTGAGACTGTTAATTATTAAAATTAAAATTAATATTTATACATTTGTTGACAGGGCCGCGAAATGTCGAAGATATTTATGATATTACATGTACCTTAAAATCCCTGCAGCTTTGTCTGAATCTGACGAAAATAGATTCCGTCGAGGATGAAAAACCAATCTCTCACATACAACACGGAGGCCTGAATGGAGAGTCGCATGTCTGAAATCGCGACACGGTCCCAGTAAGCGCTGGGATGAGGCGTCGCACGTGGCGCAAACAGGGCGGTAATGTCCGTGAAGAGCGAGGCGGGGCAGCCCGCACTGCGTGACGTCAGACGGTGGCTGCGGCGGCGGCGGCCGCGGACGGATGGGAATGCGATTACAAGCGGCGGGCCCGCGGCTCATGAATGTTAACCGAGCCGGCGAGGCGAGGCGAGCGCGCAGGCGCTACGGGACGGGACGGCTGTTTGGCGTGGCAGGCGGCGGCGGCGGCGGCGGCGGTGTGAGGCGCGTAGCGGGCAGCGTGCAGCGGGCTGCAGGCGCTCCGCAGCTGATCACTGGCTCAGCAGCGCAGCAGGACACCCACCAAAACGACGATCTGTAAATAGTGCATGACTACACAGACTAAGGCGGATGTAACGTGGAAAGACGACGTAAATAGCTCAAGTCTATACATCTCACAGAGGCCAAATGAGGCCACCATTCCAGGGACTGAGAAGAAATATTCTAGGATGCTGCATAAAAATCATTGCAGCTGTTGTAAATACTTTGTTGAGGGCAGGGCCGAATCGTAGTTTTAAATTACATCCTCAGGTACAAATATTATATTTCCTGATGATGTAATTTAACATTACGAAATCGGTCGCGCCTTTAACAAAGGATTTACAATAGCTGAAAATCTGGCGCAAATCCCGCACCACACAGCAATACTCTAGAAGACGGTGGACAAACGCAGTGTAAGCAGTCTATCCAGTAGACCTGTTACATTTTCTAACTTCTGCCACTCTACTTGTGAATGAATACTGCAAAGAAATTTCTCTAACTGCAGCAGTGATAGTTACTTCTTAAGAACGCCTACATGTACATCTCCATTTACACATCGCAAGCTACCTTACGGTGTTGGCGGATGGTACTTTGTGTACCGATGTTGTCTCTCCCTTTTACTGTTCCAGCCGCGTATGTTTAGCGGGAAGAACGATTGCTGGTGAGGTTCCGCGTGTGCTGAAATCTTCAGAGTCTTTACGCGAGATATTCGTAAGGGAAATCAATATATTGACTTACTCTTCTGGGAACTTGCGTCCTCGAAAGTTTAACGGTAGACAATAATCTGATGCATAACACTCTCTTGTAGCATCTGTCAGTGGAGTTGGCTGAGCATCGTCGTGACGCTCTCACTCTTGCTGAATGAACCTGCCGCGAAACGCGCTGCTGTTATTTGGATAGTCTGTTTTTGTTCTATCAATCCTATCAGGTACATATCCCATAATGTAGAGCAATACTGAACTACTGGTCGAACGACTGTTTCGTTAATAACTTCTGTTATTAATGGTTTGCCGGCTGGAGTGGCCGAGCGGTTCTAGGCGCTACAGTCTGGAACCGCGCGACCGCTACGGCCGCAGGTTCGAATCCTTCCTCGGGCATGGATGTGTGTGATGTCCTTAGGTTAGTTAGGTTTAAGTAGTTCTAAGTTCTAGGGGACTAATGACCTCAGAAGTTAAGTCCCATACTGCTGAGAGCCATTTGAACCATTGATGGTCTACATTCCCTGAGGATTCTCCCACTGAATCTGTCTGGCATCTGCCTAACCCCTATCAATTTTATGTGGCCGTCTTCAACAAAAGCCTTTGACACATATTGTTCAAAAATACACTCTGTATCTAGGCCCAGACAAAGTCCAGACACCAAAAAACCCCGTGGGAGCCCTCCTGTAGCAACTTTCGTGGCCCCTCTGTCTGTGACTTAAGGTGACTAGCGGCCTCATCTCGCCAACAAATTATTATGCGCAGAATGATTCAGCTGCCCCTACCACTGCGTTTTATGCAACCCGCAACATCTGCTGATACTACGTACAAGATTTTCGTATTCTCTCATTCGGTATATGCGAACTATTACTCCTACAGAAAGAATGAACAGAACTTTTTGCTGAAAATTTAATGCACTTAAATTGTTTTTACTAGGATGCGTTTCCGCTGGAGGCCACAGTTTACGAATTATTAAAGGAAAACGCATGTCGAGGAAACTTTTGTAGGTTTTCCTTGACGAACTCGAGAACTACGGCCTCTAACGACAATGCATTCCAGTACAAAATGTAACTACATTACACTTCCTACAAAGGCTCCTGTTCCTTTTTCCTGTGAGATTAATAGTTTGTGCCTAGTGAGCGAGAGAAAATGAAAATCTTGCACGTAGTATTCGATGCCGCTGCATAGAACCCAGCAGCAGGGGCAGCTGAACAGCACGCTGTAGAACACAGGCAAGGTCTTCAGTGCTATACTTGTTTGCACTGGTGAATGCATGTATTCCCACAACTTGCCTTTTTTTGTCTCATGGCCTTGTTGATACGCTGTGCATTTGTCTATGGTGATTATGTGGCTAAATAATTATCTCAGTTGGCCTGACACAGCTTCAACATTTTTTTCGGTTTTTGGCAAGCTATTTGAATAATGGTGAGCAGTTCCAGAACCCATCGAAACGCTTACCTTTGTGAAGTTCGAAATGTGCTAAATGTTGAAAACTGACCCATAATTGTCACTCTTTACACTAACTTATGATGCGCCTGTTTTCGAGCACTAAGGCCTCCACTTACTTGCGATAGCCGGTTCCTCAAAAAGCAATGGCCTGCAACTTCATCCTTCCAACTTGTTTCGCTGAACTGGAGTCATCAGTGACACATGATACTAATGCTCATTATTACCGTCCTGTTCCATCAGCCCAATATGGAATGTTGCAATGTTCGTCCCTTTAGATACATAAAACAGGATTATCGCTAAGCCGCGCCATTTAGTTTATCGGTTCCTCTAACGGCATTCTTTGTGTCTGTGTCCGCCTCGGTGCTTTTAATGTGTACCAGGACTGCAAACTGATTTCGTAACTTTATTTCTCCGAAACGATAATTACGAGGAGTGTTAAATAAGTAACGCAACATATTTTTTTCTGAAAGCAGATTGGTTTTATTCAGGATTCCCATACACCAAATTATTCCCCAGTCTTTTGGTTACAAAATCCTGTTTTTCAACATAATCGCCTCTCAATGGGTCTGCCTTACGGCACCTTACTCAGATTGCTTGTTTGCTCGTTAGGCTCCATTCTGCTGGTCGAAGTCGGAGCCAACGTGTTGTAGCATCAGTAATCTTCCCATCATCCACACACTGCATTCTGTGTAGCACTGCATTCTGTAACGCCTTCAGAGACCCAAAAGACCGACACCATGACTCACTGGCTGAGGGAGCAGCTTTGAACTTTTTCTTTCGAGGGCCGGTGGTGTGGCGCCACTCCATGGATCGCTGTTTCTTTCGGTTCGAAGTGATGAACCCATTTTTCATCGCTTGTGATGATGTTCGGCAAAGAGTTGTCACGATCACCCTCGTAATATGCAAGTAATTCCGCACAGATGGTCCTTCGCTGCTCTTTCTAGTCTCCTGTTAGGCGACGAAGAACGCAACTGGACACACCTCTGAGTACGCCAACTGGTGGACGAGGGAGTAAGCAGTAACAATTGAGACGTCAAGTTGAGCAGCGAGGTATTTGATTATGATCCGTTGATCACCTCGAATGAGAGTGTCGGCACATTCCACGCATTGTAGGAATGACGGCTGTATGCTGGGGAGATCGGTCAGGTTTCCGCGACCTTATCGCGATGTTGACAGACGCCTCGCCCAACGGCTCACTGTGCTTTGGTTCACTGCCAGGCCTCCTTAGACATTATGGAAGCTACAGACACTGATTTGAAGGCTACGTGCAATATTCCGCATTTCAGCATATGCCACATTTTTTGAACCGAAATTGGCCCCGAAAAAAATGAGTTGTATCACTTACTGAACTTCCTTCGTAGAACTTTGTAACTGTCCATGTGCCTGTCAGCCATCCGGCGATGCCTCTCGAAGTGGAAGTGGAAGTGAAGGAACAGAGAGGCATACCCCCCCCCCCCTCCGGGAGGAACAGCAGCGGCAGCTTCAGTTGTTGCTGGGAGCTTCCTGCCGCGCAGCGCCGGACTGAGCCGGCTAACTCGATGTACAGCCTGGCGGTTCCCACGGGACGCCGCCGGCGCCAACACGCCGACTGGCAAACTAAATAATCTCATCGCGGGATTGTGAGCGGAATCCGCAGCAACAGCGCCCGGCGCCGCGGGCGCCGCCCTCACTCGTCTGCGACGCCGGGGAAAAAGTCCTACCAGCTCATCTCCTGACACGGAACGCACGGGACAGTGGTTGGTCGGCGCACACTGCTGCCACTGAGTGTACTTATGAAAAGCTGGACGACGTTCGTCACTTAAATATATGTGTGAAATAATCCAATGAGTGACAGGTCTCCAAATACACCTCTGAAAGGAAGTTCGCAAACCCTTCGATGTAAACTGAGAGGGATGTCTCAAACGAAAGACCAGTCACAAAACAGACAGAACGAATGATACGTAGTAAACACTGCTGAACAATAACTGGGGGCAGTTACAGTAGTGACATGTCTTGGAGTACACGTATGGAGAGATTTAGAATATAACGACCACATTAAACAAATGTTAGAAAGACACATGCTAGATTGAGACTCATTGTAGGAACCCATAGGGAGTGTACCTCACCCATGAAGCAGGTAACTTGCAAAGTTTTCCTTTCGTCGGTACTTAAATTTTGTTCTCCAGCACCAGGTATCATTGACAGAGCAATGCTTCTGGTCCTACCTGCACCAGCCCGTGAACTAGCTATAGGGTGCCCGGGAACGCCTATGTCCCACAGGACAGCGTTGGAATAGCCTGTTCTAAACGAATGCATAGATGTGTTTCAAAAGAATGGTGGCTGAGTAACTCAGATAATAGTATTTTCAAGCCACTATCCGCTGAGCACCTCCCAATGTGACAACAGGCTCTCTCAGCGAAGTACACTCTTGAAATTCTCTCGAGTGAGTCTGCCATCTTGAAGAGCCGTTTCTGGAATTCAGTCACTCCTCCTTGTTAGGTGAAGTGTTTCATCGGACAAACTATTTGCTTCATTAAAGCAAAGATTACAGTTTTTCCGTGGCTTTTGTTAATCGCAATGCTTTTTTGCTTTCCTTCTCTGCTTGACAGTGTGATGTCTTTTCATTTCTCCATATATTCCACGTGTAGGTAACTTTTGTACATATTCTAATACATGCTTCTCCTTTGTCACAAGTTTACTTAATCTAGTCTCAGTTTACTTAGTAATTTGAGCTTATACTGAGAAGAAAGTATTTTTTGCAGACGTTTCTCCTCACCCTCTCTATCGCACATTTTTCGTTTCCTACTTATTTTGTTTAGCTGTGATTCTCGCTTTTCGTTGCTTTGCTTGAAATCAAATATTTCAGGAGCGTTGTTCAGCAAGTTCCTTGTTAAAACTCTACGTTTCAAAATGTCATTAGAATCTTTTGTCTAAAAACATTCTTTTTCTGTCAGGGTGTAGTTCAAATAATATCCATGTGACTATTTGATATTATTTCGTGATCTTAGGGTTTGATAACTTCTCTAAAAACGTAGAGAAGGTAGAGACAGCGGAGATGGGAGTGGAAATTGTTAGTAAAAGTCCCTTTACCCCAAAAAACGAAATTATTTTATGTAAATAAGTTATGCACAACTGCAACCAGTCACATTTTTTAATAATAATGCTTTATTCCATAAACTGGTTTTCAAACCTTTTCAGGTTCATCTTCAGATGGATTCGGGAGGATTCGGGAAGTTACATCATTACTGTTAGTAGCATAATGCTGGGTGCTGGTTTCTGACAGTACAGGCGGCTTTTTTCGGATCTGTCTGCCTCCATTTTGATGTCCAGAACAATTTCACACGAACTATATTAGTTTACACTTTAGCTGCATCCAGCATGCGCTTTGAGTTGTAAAGCGAATGCTGGATGCTGGTATATGTAAACTAATATAGTTCGTGGAAAGTGTTCTGGACATCAAAATGGAGGCGGACAGATTCGGATCTGTCTGCCTCCATTTTGATGTCCAGAACACTTTCACACGAACTATATTAGTTTACACTTTAGCAGCATCCAGCATGCGCTTTGAGTTGTAAAGCGCATGCTGGATGCTGGTAAATGTAAACTAATATAGTTCGTGGAAAGTGTTCTGGACATCAAAATGGAGGCGGACAGATCCGAAAAAAGCAGCCTATACTGTCACAAACCAGCACCCAGCATTATGCTACTACCAGTAATGATGTAACTTCCCGAATCCTCCCGAATCCATCTGAAGATGAACCTGAAAAGGTTTGAAAACCGGTTTATGGAATAAAGCATTATTATTCAAAAAAGTGACTGGTTGCGGTTGTGTATAACTTATTTACATTCAATATACAGTCACGGTTCTAAAATATCCGTAATGGATAAGCATAATCTGAAATTATTTTATTTGTCTCGAAGTCAGTGCTGTTCTTCACAGAAGAAAATTTACACAAGTTTATTGCCGTTAGGCTTGACATAAATACTTGAGAATTAGAATCACATGCTCCACATGTAACAACCGAATTTACAAAATGAGCATCAATGCTCCCAAGTTACAATAAGCAGCTAAACTCCATGACTATAAATGGTTTAAAGCTAATTCACTGTCATTAAACTTTGAGAAGACCCACTATATGCCGTTCATATCCTGTAGCAGATTTCCTTCCAGCATATGTATAACATATGCGCCTAAACAAGTCTGAATTTGCAGTAGGAGGTATAAATATAAAAAAAAATCTTGCATACTTTCCTCACTTTCATTCTATTGTGTCGTATTGGATCATATTCTGGGTTAACTCATCAAACCGAGGAATGGTTTTTAGGGTGCAAAAGCATGTGATAAGAATAATTTGTGATGTATATTGAATAACATCATGTTCAAGGAAATTTGTGTTCTAACCACTGCTTCTCAGTATAATTATTCCTTAATAAAAGTTGTTGCGAGTAATATATCTCTATTTCCAACCAATAGCACAATACATAGTATCAGTGCTAGGAATAAGAACAATCTACATAAAGACATAAAATTACATACCTTGGTCCAAAAAGGGGTCCAATATTCAGGAACACACAGTTTCAATAAATTGCCAGCAACAATTAAAAACTTTGTTTCAGATAAAGATCGGCTTAAACAGGGTTTGAAAGACTTTGGTAGGTAACTCCTTCTACTCTATAGATGAATATCTTAACAGAGACTATTAAGCAAGCTTAAGTAAAAATGTCTGTTAGATTTCAGTTTTGACAACAGTCAAAATTAGGTACTTTGAGTATTATAAATTTATTAATAGTGCAAAACAATGTTTCATTCTGAAACCGTATTAAATCCGTTAGCTGTTGCAGTTTACCACATTTTGTTCACCTATTTAGACAGTCTCCTGACAAGTGATCAGGGTAGTAAGTAGTATATTCAAATGTTTTATATTTTTGTGTTATACTTCCTGACATATTCCACATCCACGAGAATCGTCTCATTTTTTGGCTCTATGGCTCAATGAATCTAATCTTATCTAATCTAATCTAACTGTCAGTCTTGACCTAAAGACTGTCTGGTAAGCTGCAAATTTACAATTTTTCGAGGGCATTGAACTATCCATCCATGACGGCTAAAACATTTGACAAAAATGTCAGAAAACATGGAAACAGACAAAACATACACAATGAAAACAGAAAATTCTGGGCTACCACATATAGCGACGGTAATAGAGCTTAGCCGTGGATACAAGAACACTTTCAGAGTTCTGAATAAAAATTTATAAATATGAACGTCCAACTTGAAAACAATGATGTCGCAAAACAGACTAACTTTAAATTAAGTAGTATAGAACAGACACTCATATTATTTAATGCCGACATCAAAAACACAGAGTAATGCAGAGCCTAGTATGTTCTTATATGGGTGCATATAAATATAAGGGAGATTTAGCTGCCCCAACAGATTCATTTTATGCAACCTGGACTACGTCTGTATCAGGCTCGGTGTCCAGGCGGACGACAGCCACGTGATCGATATAAGTTCAGTCTCATACTGTAAAGAGTACGACTGATGATTAGCAATGAGTTACAGGGCATTTTTGGCACTTCTACCATACTTATCCGACAGTCTCCAATCTTTCTTCTTATAATTAGCAGTGTAATCATACAGGTTTGGGACTTTCTGTAAATTTATTCCGTCTACAATATTTGGTCCTTCATAAATGGTTCAAAAACGTTGTATAGCAAAATGTGTTTCACAATCTGAAATAACGAAATTAATGTGACGTTCCTAAAGTGTGTGTGTGAAATCTTATGGGACTTAAGTGCTAAGGTCATCAGTCCCTAAGCTTACACACTACTTAACCAAAATTATCCTAAGGACAAACACACACACCCATGCCGGAGGGAGGACTCGAAGCTCCGCCGGACCATCCGCATAGTCCATGACTGCAGCGCCGTAGACCGCTCGGCAAATTCCGCGCGGCTGACGTTCCAAAATGGGAACTGTGGAAGTAAATAACCTATGAACTATTTACCAAAGATTAAGTATTATAAATGTAATAAAGTCACAGAGAATCCAAAGACTGTATAACTACTATGCTAATTACACAAAGAAAGCCTGGAGACACTTGGATAAGTATGGCAGGAGTAAGGTATATCTTGATCCAAAAAGCCGGCCACTGTGGCCGAGCGGTTCTAGGCACTTCAGTCTGGAACCGCGCGACCGCTACGGCCGCAGGTTCGAATCCTTCCTCGGGCATGGATGTGTGTGATGTCCTTAGGTTAGTTAGGTTTAAGTAGTTCTAAGTTCTAGGGGACTAATGACCTCAGAAGTTAAGTCCCATAGTGCTCAGAGCCATTTGAACCATTTTTCATCACTATACAGAGCGAACATCAATAAAACCGACAAACTACAGGGACGGATTCATGACCGGAAAGAGGAAAAAAGGCTCTATGACCATGTGTCCTCTAATGCAGATTTCGCACGGTGGATGGATTTGTCGAATGAAGGTTCCTCTGACCACGTGCTGTGTGTTTCCTTGCGTTTTGCTGGCTGTGTGATTGACATAGGGTACTATAAGCAGCAGAATGATGCGGTATTCATGTCCGGGACAAGCTCGATTGCTCTGTTTGCACAAGACCAAGCAGGGGGAAGCGATCAAAAGGCAGAACCCGGTTCTCCAAATCTGGTATACGCACAGTCTGTCGCCTCCCTGAAAGATCGTCTGTGTGGAAGGACCCATGATAACACAAACGCCCAAAAAGACTCGAAATGTTCTGTGATGTGATTGCTGTCTGTAAGAGTACTTTCTTTGGTATAGCTGTGCTGCCTCTTGACCGTTTCTATCTGCTTGGCCATACCCAAACAACATCTCGGATTTATCGCGACATGAATACCGTAACATTCTGCTGCTTACAGTACACCGCGTCAATTATACAGCATGCAGCATACAAGGAACACACGGCACGTGGTCAGAGGAACTTTCATAGGTTAGCGCCGTCTATTGTGTCAACGACGCATGTCCGGACACGATATTCATATGACCTTTTTTCATCCACTTCCACTCAGGAATCAGTCCCTACAGTTCGTCCGTTACTGAGATAAGTCAGATAAGTGACTTGTAACTTTTCACTGTTACGCTTTGCTGGCCATAAGAATGTCAGAGACTACTTGTTCAGAACGAACAGGGAAAGTATAAACTCAAAGTTCTGTATTGCTTCATTGTTCACCTTATTGCTACACCGAAGATTTGTTTATGTAGTAGTAATTTACAAACATGTTGGTACCACAAATACTCAGAGATGTCTTGAAATAAATTTGAATATCAGTGATCGTCCTAAACATAGCTATTTGAAATATGAGAGTTATGTAACATTATATTCCACGATTTTTTTTCAATCATTTAGTGATGTAGTTCGACGAAAATCGTACAGCAAAGACAGCGAGTCGCAGATATTTACTGCAGAATAAAGGTGACCTGGAGTAAATATCAACGACTGAAATTTGTTATCTCATAATTTAAAGGACTTTTCAACAGAGGCAGAGATTCTTAAAGCTATTGTTATTGTATGTCGCAGATTGTGTAATGTGGCACTTTATATGGGGCTCTACAGTAAAGGTGTGTTCTTTCCATCGTGGAATAGAGTATATGAGTGATATCTTTCTTGAATGAAGAGTATCCTTGTGTTATAGACAAGTGAATATGTGGAATGAGTTCATAGCTCAAATCATGATCCAGTTAATGTCTACAAATAATGTTACTGAAAGTCAGTTACTTATGCAAAAAAGAATGTTACCAGCCAGAATTTGCACTTCAGAAGATACCAGTTCCTATGAGATCGAAAGGATTCGTTTATCTGCATGCTCAACGATAGCAAAATTATTTATGTAGCGTATATCTTGATATGAGCTACTAATGTAGATGAAATTTTTAAATAGGACTGCCGGCCGGTGTGGCCGAGCGGTTCTTGGCGCTTCAGTCTGGAACCGCGTGACCACTACGGTCGCAGGTTCGAATCCTGCCTCGGGAATGGATATGTGTGATATACGTAGGTTAGTTAGGTTTAAGTAGTTCTAAGGTCTAGTGACTGATGACTTCAGATGTTAAGTCTCATAGTGCTCAGAGCCTTTCGAACCATTTTAAATAGGACTGTTTTAGCTCTTAGAAGGAGGAAAGATAAATCGCATGACGAAGTGACTGTTCGTATCTTCCTGAGCTACGACTATAGGTACTATAGGTAGACAGTGATAGTACTGCAAGCAGGACGCAAGCTGATCAGTTGTTAGCGTAAGTATTTTGTCACGGGATGTGTCTGTTTAGGCGGTGCTACGAGGCAGGAACGTAAAGCAGATAGCGCACCACAGGCCAGACGCAAGGACGACATTCAAAACGCTATGCAGTTCATTCCACGGCACAGTGGTGACTAATGGTCAATACTGAATTACAGCAATGGCTATTACCGTTCAGGCAGTGCCAAATGGATATTTACTTCGCAAAACTATGTCTACAATGACACATGCATGTACTGCTCAAATTACTGCCGCGATTAATCGCTGGCACAATATTGGTGTTGCCACACTGATTTCGTTTAGCTTGAACGCGGAGCGTTTAACGAGCCTAATACCACAGAGAAATGACAGTCGCCGCTGGTGACTTCATGGTGCCTGTTGTTAAATAATTAAGACCAATCTGCACACTATTTACTTTCTTTTACATTTGTTGACAAGTAGATCTTCTCGATATAACAAAAACGGTGAGACATTACAATCTTCTTAAGGTTAAATGTTTCGAATTGTTCTTCTTTCATCAAGCAGTTGCCAGTAGATTCCAGTGCCAAGTTAATTATGCAGCAGACGAACACATTTTCATTTGCACATGCGTGTATTTATTCTTCAGACTGATGGTAACGGAGCAATTTTTGATGTCATCTTCCATTTGGTTTCATTATGTGTTATCCACTCTGTAGACTGTTCCTCTAAGGTGACAGTATTTTACTGCTCTCGTAAGTCAACGTTTCTCATTTTGTCTTTTCATGTAACTCCTGAAACTCAAAACTGAGGTATAATTTGTACTATGCAGACAGCCAGTGTAAGCCACTTCCTATTATCAAAATTAGTTATTGTATTTACTATACCTATATTACCCGAAATGTTTCCAAGTTTTACGCATAGAGCTTAATTTTACAGTTTATGAACGAAGTCTGATTGTTGGATAAGTGTTTTCCAGAAAGTTGTTGGCTTATTCGAGGATACTTGTTCCCGGGACTACCTAGGTTCGTATTGATTGCAGGCATGAAAACGGCATTCTTTTGGTGTTGGGTAACGAGATTTATATTTTGCTTGGTTCTAAATATTTACGTAATTATTAGCCCTTGTTATGAATTGCTAACTAGTTTTATGAGATGTATGACACATAGGCATGCATGATTGTTGAATTAAAATATATTCAACTGATTTCTGTATTAAGTTTTGAAAGTGACAGTCAAGTACTGTACAGTTGTAAATTAAACAGGATCGATAACTGATTCTTAACTTTAGCGATATGTTAGATTTTCCGGTCGATGACAACCCACCTTCTTTCACGTATATTTTTGTGGTAGTGTACGTATCTCTCAGTACCTAAATTGAGTCACCTTCACACTTCTGTTGATGAGGTTAATCTCGTCTTAATTAACTAACCAGTTTAGCTATTGACCAATAACTGTCACAGGCAGACAATCTCTGCATTGTATCATTTAAATTCTATTTCCCAAAGACTATATTATTGGAACTGCTTCACGTATTTGAATTATGTCATAATTCAAAATTAAAGCTATAACACACGAAGACCTTACATTCATTCTTATATCTGAAGACTCACATAAACTGAACATGCATTCTTATATCTGAAGAGTCACATAAACTGAATATACTCAAGGAGATCAGGAATGGAACTTTTGCTAGTTCATAGTTTTGATAGAACAAAATACCGTGAAAACGGAGAAGTTCATGTTAAGAAAAGTGGATACAGACGTCGATGATCTCGTAATGGGTATTAAGCAGACATTGCTCCCAAATAACTCAGGGGTACCGTAAGTTAAATTTAGGAACATTACTTCTTCATAGTCAGTTTGTATAAAAAATGTGGCACATCAAACTCCCAGGATAAAATTTAGAGTATATTAAGAAATACAAACTTTCCCATATATAATGTTTAATAAAGTCAATAGTAGGCGTATTACTGCCAGTCCATTTCTTTTTTATAAAAAGTAAAACTGTCACCAACTATGCGGCTTTTTAAATTGTACTGTGCTTTACTAGGGATGGCAATATCGGAGGGGGTATGCCTTTGACTTTGTACTGAATAACCCAGCCAGTAATTCAGAGACCTACGGTGCAAATCAAAAATGTTCAAATGTGTGTGAAATCTTATGGGACTTAACTGCTAAGGTCATCAGTCCGTAAGCTTACACACTACTTAAAATAAATTATCCAAAGGACAAATACACGCATCCATGCCCGAGGAAGGACTCGAACCTCCGCCGGCATCAGCCGCACCGTCCATGACTGCAGCGCCCTAGACGGTCGGCTAATCCCGCGCGGTCTACGGTGCAACTCAGCATTTTCATATAAACGTTGCGATGGGTAAAAGAAGTATTAATTGAGAGAAAATATTCCTTTTACAGAACGGGGATCCAAGCTCAGACCTCTGAATGTGTTGTGTAGCACTCATCCACTGAACCACGAGGCCACCGAAACATGCACCATTTTTCTGACATAGTTGGTAAAGTACCTTTCATCCGGTAGCTATTTACGGTCCTTGATGGCAGCAGTGACTTTTCGAATGATGGGCTCCTCGTGTACAATAGCAGAGTGGCCGCTATCCATTACAGTTACTCCACCACTTAAAACTGGTGGGGAGAGGTCGTAGTTGGTTCAAGAAGTGCACTGCCTGTACGACAGAAACCACATATGCTTAATAAAACCGACGTAAATTTATCAGAGAGCAGGAAAGCATCTTTATTTTCGTGAAATGCTCCGCAAATCTTTTCAAAAATTGGAAATTTTATTTGATGGCTTTCCTTTGTAAAGGTGTTCGTAGAAAGGTATTAGTCAGCAACTAGGTAGATTCATACTGTAGGATACTATGTTCTTGTCTTATTGGACAGTGAGAGACGATGGCAGATTGATGAATGACATGCTATTTTTTATAAATATCGTTCAGGTGAGAAAACGTCAAACACCCATCTGAGAGATTCTCTATTGACAAATTTGGTGCATCATATCACTTGGTTTAAGAAGAATTCCAAAGTGGACTCACTGTCATCCAATAGTCATCCAATATGTACAGAGACTCATCAGACCAGACCATCTTTTTCCATGCTTCGAGCGTCAAATGAAGCTATTCCTGTCGCTCTGCTTATGTCTGAATCCTGCGACTTACGGTGAACAATGGTACACATTCTTGGGGCACCCCATAGATTGGTGGTAGTCCTGAGCAACATAAATGAACCACTTATTGTTGTCCAGCAATATTTTAGGGAGTGACTGCTGCATTGTTAGCCATTAGACTTCTGTCGACGGCAGCCCCAGTCACGGTAGTTGACTGCCACTGAGTATATTGTGTGAGACAGCGAATTCACAAAGTCCTAACGTGGTGACACGTTGTAATCCTACTTCATGCAAGACCTTGAGATAGTATGCCCAATGCATCCAGCACTCTCGATCCGGGATCGGTCAAATGCCTAGAGAGCGTTCATGTTGCCTGTAATGCTCTCTACTGTCAGTAGAAGACCTCACGATAATCCAGGTAAGTGTCACGCCAAGTTAATCCACTGGCCGTGACAACAGCATTTACTCTCCATCACATCAGCTACATCAATGTAGCGCAAAGATACATTGCGGAAATGAAAAGTGTCACAGGAAGATGGCCTTGGCCGAAAGGTGCCAAAGTGCCAGGCACATATTTCAATATCTGTTATATGTTGTTGTTGTTGTGGTCTTCAGTCCTGAGACTGGTTTGATGCAGCTCTCCATGCTACTCTATCCTGTGCAAGCTTCTTCATTTCCCAGTACCTACTGCAACCTACATCCTTCTGAATCTGCTTAGTGTATTCATCTCTTGGTCTTCCTCTACGATTTTTACATTCCACGCTGCCCTCCAACACTAATTTGGTGATCCCTCGATGCCTCAGAACATGTCCTATCAACCGATCCCTTCTTCTGGTCAAGTTGTGCCACAAACTTCTCTTCTCCCCAATCCTATTCAATACCTCCTCATTAGTTATGTGATCTACCCATCTAATCTTCAGCATTCTTCTGTAGCACCACATTTCGAAATCTTCTATTCTCTTCTTGTCCAAACTATATCTGTTATATAAGACGATTAAAATTTCATCCTTACGCGAAATAAGTTTTAATTCCTTAAGCGCGAGAAATGTTATTGAAGACGTAGATGAGGATGAGATGGGAAATATGATACTGCGAGGAGAATTAAGTCGGAAACAAGGTGCCGAGAGTGGACGACATTATGTGAAAATTACTAATAACCCTGGGAGAGCAAGCCGTAACAAAATGCTTCTATCTGATATTCAAGATGTGCGAGGCAGGTAAAATACCATCACACTTCAAGAATAATTTAATAATTCCAATTCCAAAACCGAGCGAGGTGGTGCAGTGGTTAGCACATCGGACTCGCATTCGGGAGGGTGACGGTTCAATCCCGCGTCCGGTCATCCTGATTTAGGTTTTCCGTGATTTTCGTAAATCGCTCCAGGCAAATGCCGGGATGGTTCCTTTGACAGGGGACGGCCGGCTTCCTTCCCCATCCTTCCCCAATCCGATGAGACCGATGACCTCGCTGTTTGGTCTCTTCACCCAAACAACCCAATCCAATTCCAAAGAAAGCAGTTGCTGACAGGTGTGAAAATTACCGAACTATCAGTTTAATAACTCATGATTGCAAAATACTAACACGAATTCCTTAAAGGTGAATGGAAGAACTGGTAGAAGTCAACCTCGAGGAAGACCAGTTTGTATGCCGGATAGATGTAGTAACGCACCAGGCAATACTGACCCTACGTCTGCTCTTGGAAGATAGTATAATGAAAGGCAAACCTATGTTCGCAGCATTTGTAGCCTTAGAGAAATTTTGAACGTTTGCCGATGACATTGTAATTCTGTCAGAGACAACAAAGGACTTGTAAGAGCAACTGAACGGGTGGATAGTTCTTTAAATAAGGATACAAAACGAACATCAAGAGAAGCAAAATAGGGATAATGGAATGTAGTCGTATTAAATCAGGTTACGCTGAGGGAACCTGGCTTAAAGTAATCGTGAGTTTTGCTATTTCGGCAAAAAAATAACTGATGATGGCCAAAGTATAGGATATAAGGTGTATATTGGCAATGGTAAGAAACTCTTTTCTGAAAGGGAGAAATTTTCTAACATAAAATACAGATTTCAGTGTATTTTTATGGAGTGTAGCCATGTATGGAAGTGAAACATGGATAACATACAGTTCAATCAAGAAGAGAATAAAAGCTTTTGAAATGTGGTGCTGCAGGAGAGTGCTGAAGATTGGATGGACAGATCACGTAACTAATGAGGAGTTTCTGAGGAGAGTCGGGGAGAAAATAAATTTGTGGCGCAAGCTGACTGGAAGGAGGGATCGGTTGACAGGGCACTTTCCGAAACATCAAGGGATCACTAGTTTAGTGTTGGAGAGAAGTAGAGGGAGACCAAGAGTCGAATATTTTGAGGATATTCAGAATGATTTAGGGTGCAGTAACTATTCGGAGATGAGAGGCTTGCACGGGATAGAGCAGCATAGAGAGCTGCACCAAACCAGTCTTTGGACTGAAGACCGCAACACAATATGACGATCGGCTTGGTCGGTAGGCACTAACTGATATGCCAATATTTCCAAGCATGTTGTACATGATGATTAAAATTATATCCATATTCGAAATTAAGATCCGTACTTTAAGTATGAAAAATGTAATTGCTATAGATTAGGCCTCTACATCGATAAGCTCGTGTGAGGGTGCTCGCACTAGCGCCGCAACGGCTCACTGCGACCATTGGAAGAGGAAGAAGAGCGGAGGAGAGGAGAAATCGGAACAAGGCAGCTCGGCACGAGAAACAGTTGTCAACGAGTCTATTCTACGGCCGCTAATAGTTCTACAGAAACGTATGACTAGACGACAGTTAATTAATGCTTTAGTGGCAAATTTATTTCTTATTTCACGTTGATGAGAAATAACAATGAAAAGAAACTTACATTTCTGTTAATTTATGAGACAAAGAACAGGGTACATCTAAGTACGAAACACGATATTTGTTATGATTGCTGCAGCCTTATGATGGATTTCGTTTACGGACGATGTCTAAATTGACGTCGACGTGTATTTCGTCAATATTTTATTCAGAAACGCAGTATGTCAACCAATTCCATTTGGTTTCTGACTATAGGATCAGTTTCTAGTGCCACTTTCTGGACACCGCAACTTGTGAAGTTGTGAAAGTTTATGCTGAAGGAGATATTTATGCGAATTCACAAGACTTATTTTATCATAAAACTTGTCGCTCAACTGCCTATCACAATGCATGTCTTTAAGTTCTATATGTAGCTACGCATCCTCCAGTGATTTTTTTCTAAATTGATTCTGGTGTGTCTAATCTTCACTTTGAAGTTCCCGTCATAATACTGCTTTTCATCTATTTTAAAAGAGCTATTTCCCACTTTTAGCACTGCACCATTACGTACTCGTATATAAGCTCGCGTTTAAAACTACGGCTGACTTAACGTATTGTCATTCCTCTGAAGACAGCTGACAGCTTGTACTTCCTCTGCGCTACATAATGGCGTTTGACAACCACATTTTACGGCAGGTCCTCGCTGACCAGGCGGTGAACGAGTGTGAGCGCTCGTGTTCGCCATGCCACCTCCGAAACAGGCCTGCTATGTTGTGTGATTGTGTGGTGAGAGCTGAGTGTGTCCATAGTTACCGGCGTTTTGCAGCTGGAAATCGTAAAAAACTATATCCTGAAGACGTTCATGTGCAGTTTATCGCCATCTTAGACTCTCTGGGAAAGGCTGAATCATCGGAATGACGGATGCGAGAGCATCTTACGGACTGAGCGCACAGAAAATTAATTGCCTCTAGTTGAATGACTGCAGACCAAGTGCTGACAGACAGACTGCAGCAAGCGCAGTAATCACCGACCCAGCCAGAACGACTACATTAAGAGAATCTTAATATTATTCGACATGCTCTGACTAACAAACAGACGACAACATTTGAAATTCGACCAGAAGTTACTGGCAGAGTATAACACGAACTGTTGGGAATATGTTATTGGAAGCTACGTTGAGAGAACTCGAGTACACCTGCCAGAACGACTACATAACGAAGTTATTCGACTTGGTCTGACTAACAAGTAGATGCCAAAAGCTGAATTTCGAGGAGAGACAGAGCGTCGCAACTACGTGAGACACTGACACCACGTCACAGATAACGGAAAGTAACATGTTGTAGAGCCAGAGTCAATTGGGAGATCGAGCGGCATTCTGTGGAATTCATTATGTCTCATTCCTGTATTTGGCTGTTTTCTGTGACCTAGGTCGTCTACGGACAAGTTGGTATCGAACGATATGTCCGTGGACGACCAGGTGAAATGATAGGGAGCAGCAGTTCTCGAGGTCATTACCTTTCCAACTTCTGGAATCACCGTGTGGGGAGCTATTTGATACAACAGGACTGATCTGACTGTTGACGATGGGAGGTTGAATTCTCACCGGGGTATTCCAGTGACATAATGTCAGACCACACACTGCAATTCACATGGAAAATGTATTTAAGAATATACGGATCCTTGACTGGCCAGGATGGACTCCAGTTATTTACCCATATAGCACGTGTGGGATGATATGGGAAGGCGTACACTATCATACCAATCTGCTGTAAGCGATCTTGTTGAACTGAAAGAGCATGTTTCTTAGGCATGGCAAGAAATTCTTCTACATGACTTTTGGAGGCTGTTTGCTTCCGTGTGAGACCAAATACAACGCTATATTCGTGCCATTGGGCATAACACACTCTTATAGTTTTTGACAATTGACATCAGTTCGAACTGGAGTGAAATTTTAATGATTTGATGTTCGTTTTGTGACGAAGATCTGCACAAAAGTTGATAAATATAGGGATCGTACTTCTTGATGTACTTCTCTCTATTTTCGTTTGTGTTATTGTTTATTTTAATCAGAAAAATGAAAATAGTATTTGTATGCTGGAAATGAAAACCGAACACTAGCCACAACACATAGTCTAGGTGACAGGTGGGCCTCAGTCGTTGCATTTCGTTACTGTCGCCATTGTGGTAGGGAAACAACAAAGTGGCATATCACAGGCGCACGCAGTTTTTATGACCTGCTTGTTGGCGGACTGGTCTAATGCGGTCTTCTAGATGTCATAGCATAGTACGACTACAGCCTGCGACTCGACGACCTTTCAGACAGCTCCGTAGCAGACGTGGCCTGCATTCCTTGCACTCACGGTACAAGGACTTCGATGATCACAAGGAAACAAACTCCTGCGACGAGCAACCGCGATCGGACGAATGCTGCCCTCCAGCGATTTCGTTCAAAAACATTGCTGTATCCTCCGTACAGCCCGTCTCTTTCACATTGTGATTTTCTTATTTTTAGTGACCTGAAGAAAGACGTGCTTGGACGTCGGCCGCAGTCGGACGAAGGAGTGCAGGAATGAGTGCTGTTGTGGAGCCATCAGCGGCTGACCGCATAACACGCAACAGGATTTAATCGTCTCGTCTCCCAATACGATAAATTTATTATCGCGTGCGGTAACCACTTTTTAATGAAATAATTCCATGATCCCGTTGTGGCAGATGTTCATTTTTCATTTGACTGCTCCCCATAAATCTCTTAAAATATGTGATTGTTAATGAGAATCCAGTTGTATTTGATGATCAGAAGACAGTTCGTCATGTATATCAAATTATTCGTTTTGAGACCAGAGAGAACGCAGCTGTCACGTACAAAATAAAACAAGTGTATTCAGTATCGTCAATATAGTTTAAGAACCATAGGTTCTTTATCAGTTGTTGAGTCGCTGTTAATAAGGATATTATTGTAGACGCAGCAGAGAGTTCAGTTTCGGTAGCTCTCTCACTGATGCGTTGGTAGAATATATAATCGTAAAATTTACGACTAGCGCCCTTCGCTGCACTACATGGTGTAAGACGCTTGTTATACAGGAATTTCTTGAAGCAGACAGATTGCAACTTCAACGTGATTAGGTTACTTTAAAGAGTTTCGAAATTCTGCATCCGTCGTGACAGCGACGCATTGTTGTAGAAGGATGTGTCTGTGAGTAAACTCCTCGCCTCCTCCTGGAGAACTACGGCCAGTCTTTATTGCACATTCTCTCTGCTGATGATATAACTCCACGTACGAAATTAAACGTTGCATTCCACACTGAAGCATACATACATCGTGAGTAGCTCCGCAGCTATAAAAGTCTACTACTTCGTTTCCTTTGATTCTTAAACTATATTTTTCCAATTTCATCTGACCAACAGTTATTGATCGTAGATTAATGTTAGTGGTTCATGAATGACGTTTCTAATGGATTTACTGCTTATATATATTTGAAGAGAGTGAGTGATGTTCTGACCGTCCGATTGGCGGTTGGTCCTCCTACTCGTTATTAACCGTACTGAAGGCCTTGTAGGTTCCAAAATAGTGTGTGTAAGTACAAAATAACGTAATCAGAGTAAACAACACATGTACGAACGCTTACAATATGTTTGTGTTATCACATACATGTATTCTTAATGCGTAATATGACATGGTCTGTCAACGAATACGGAATAAACCTTTTTTGGGAAATATTAGAAGAGATATGAAAATTTTGAAATTGAGCAGGGAATAAATTATACTAAATGACGTAATTACAACAGGAAAATAAATAGAATGCAGCTAAAAGTATATTTAGCGCTGCCTGATACTTTGAAGTCACTGTAGTATGTACTGAGATCAGACGCATTTATTCCTTAGATATGGAATGTGCAGAAAGATGCTTGACGTCCGTCGACAGAGGGATCATTAGTTACGAAGCACACGACATACAGTAAGAGGATAAGGGACAAACTCGCCCAAGCCCTTCGTTTCAGACGATTTAGATAAAATTGAATCTGGATGTTGAAACACCGTTTGTCCACACAGATTAACTTTTATCTAAATCGACTGAAACGGTGTCTGAACCCCAGTAGTCCTGAATGCGAACTGTTTTAACCACTGTGTAGCCTCACTTGCAGCCACGCGAAAGTTACCACAGCAGTTTACTGTAACAAGTCCTATGATAACCCGACGACTGCTGGTTAGACCCACTGCAGTTTTGTTGCAAAGTGTAGTTCGTAGTTCATCTCTCTTTTAACGTAGATTGCAATGCTCGTTTGACTTAGAAATGCAGATCAAATGACAATTTGTAAAATGAACAGAAACTGTAAATCACGGGAAACTGTACTTGTAATCGTACTAGCTAACGAATATTCTGTTCAAACGAGAAGCGATGAACTTTATTTTTCCAGGACTGAATGTCCATTCTAATTGTAATGTCTTCGTTAAGATGACGATTAAACTGAGGAAGCCAGTTTTTCTGCACGCCGAGTCAATTCTTTTTCTTTGGAAGTAATGAATAAAATGAATCTGTAACAGGGAGTTCATAATAGACTCCACGAAGCGATAATCATATACACTTAAAAAAAAAAAGTGTGACATACCGTGACGGAATTACCCGAATGGGGTGGAAATCGGTAGATGCTACGCTCCAGCCCAACAGATGATTATAGTTTTAGAAAACTGTAATGACCTATTCAAGAGACAGAGCTTCAATAACTTAAGAAGTCAATAACGCGTTGGTCCACTTCTGGCCTTTATACAAGCAGTTATTCGGATTGGCGTTGATTATAGAATGGTTGGATGTTTCCCTGAGGAATATCGTGCCAAGTTCTGTCCAATTAGCGTGTTAGATCGTCAAAATTCCGAGCTGGTTGGAGAGGTATTCCCGTTATACTCCAAACGTTATCAGTTGAGGAGAGATGCGGCGACGTTGTTGGCCAGGGTAAGGTTTGGTAAGCACGAAGACAGGCAGTAGAAACTCTCGCCGTTTGCGAGCGGGCTTTATTTTGCTGAATTTTAAGCTCAGGTTAGCTTGCCATGAAGGGCAACCAAAAGGGCAGCATAATACTGCCGACGTACCGCTGTGCTGTAAGGGTGCCGCAGATGACAACCAAAGGGATGCTTCTATGAAAAGAAATGCCACCCCAGACCATCAGTTCTCGTTAATGGGCCATATTGCGGGTGGCAGTCACGTTCATATCCCACCGCTGTCTGGGGCGTCTCGAGACACGTCTTCAATGGCCATCAGGATTTGGAATCTCACTGAATGGAGTAGATCTGCCTTCAGTAATGAGTGCCGTGTCGGCATGAGCCCCGACGAACAGCGAAGACCTGTCTAGTGACTCCTCAGTTCAAACTGACATTCGCCACGGTACGGCGTGACAAGCAGGAGTGATGGTCTGCGTTGCCGTTTCATTTCGTAGCAGGACTCGTATTGCTATCTTCCGCAGCATCCTTAGAGCACGGCAGCACATGGACGACAGTATACGTTAAGTTTTGTTTCCCTTCATGGAAAGTCATCCTGGCTTATATTTCAGCCCTATAAATCCCTTCCGACCCCGCCGTGAGTTACTACAGCTTGTCTTCGTCTCTCTTGAACCCCAACTTGGCCAGCAACGTCTCCAAATATCTCCCGAGTTGAGAACGTTCGGAGAATAATCGGCAAATTCCTTCGTGGTGCGCCTTTGTTGTTTTTCTATCAGAATATAAGCCAAAAAAAGTGTTCAAATGTGTTTGAAATCTTATGGGACTTAACTGCTAAGGTCATCAGTTCCTAAGCTTACACACTACGTTACCTAAAGTGTCCCAAGGACAAACACACACACCCATGCCCGAGGGAGGACTCGAACCTTCGCCGGGACCAGCCGCACAGCCCATGACTGCAGCGCCCTAGACCGCTCGGCTAATCCCACGCGGCCAGAGTGTATGCCGTTTTTGCTGGATAAACTGCTTATACGCAAAGGTGAATAGCCAGTTTTGTCTTTCCGTCGCACTGACTTAGCATCCCACATTAAAATCGACTTCACCAGACCTACTGTACTTCTGCGTCCGGCCATCCTGATTTAGGTTTTCCGTGATTTCCCTAAATCGCTCCAGGCAAATGGTTCCAATGGTTCAAATGGCTCTGAGCACTATGGGACTGAATTGCTGAGGTCATTAGTCCCCTAGAACTTAGAACTAGTTAAACCTAACTAACCTAAGGACATCATAAACAACCATGCCCGAGGCAGGATTCGAACCTGCGACCGTAGCGGTCTTGCGGTTCCAGACTGCAGCGCCTTTAACCGCACGGCCACTTCGGCCGGCTCCAGGCAAATGCTGGGTTGGTTCCTTTGAAAGGGCACGGCCGACTTCCTTCTCCATCCTTCCCTTATCCGATGAGACCGATGACCTCGCTGTTTGGTCTCTTCCCCCAAACAACCCAACCCAACCCCAACCTACTGTACAGAGCCTTGGTACACTCAAAGCGTCAGTTCACGAATTCTCTTACCAAATACGTTGTTGTGATTCTATCTACTATATCACCGAATGATTCGCTCATCGCATAGCTCTAGTCTTTTTCACGGCAAATTAAACGGTATTTTCACTGCCTAGGCTATTCACTAGTCCGTAATCCATATTGTTGCAGCTCATATTTCAGCGTCTCAAGGTATCCTTCGGTAGCCACGCCAGACAGGAAATATTTTGTAGCATGTGCTTCGTTTGAAATGTGAAACGCAGAAATATAAATTGAGAGATGTTTAAGAGTACAAGTTTAAGGTCACAACACCGCGTGTTCTGAAAGCGCAAACGCACGGCATCTACATAAGTGATGTATAGCCGGCCTGTGATCTCTTACGTTATCCAACAGAAAAAAATCCGGAGAAGTGCAAGTAGGCGTGGCCCACCGAGTGTTCCGTACAAACTCAACTATGTGCATACATAGTTAATCTATCTCGGAAATCGAGAATCTCGACGATTTGTGCCGTAATCGATATTAATTCTGGCAAGATATCGATCCTAAAAATTCCGAGACTTTCGCGAATCACAAAAAAAAAGAAAATTCGTATGATATAACCACAAATTAAATATTTTTGGATTTTTCTCTTTGTTTGTATTTCTTGCAAACTTTCACGAACCTAGGTCAACTGGAAGGATCCCATACGTTTTGATGAGTAAGTTTGCGATTACTAAAACATGTGACATAAATTGCTGTATGTTTCGATTGCACTGAATTAGAAGCGTATTTTTGTTTTACATCGACAAGGAGCAATAGACCTTGGTAATGAAAATATATTGTAATTTAACGTCTAATCTTTACTAAGAAAAAGGATTCTTAACAATCGGACAGGCAGACAGACAACAAATTATACCAACTAACGTGCGGAAACCTGAAAAATGTTGGTTTGTCTATTACAACAATGTGTTCCTCTACCTTGTACTGTACTAATTATTCAACATTTATTAATTATTTTCCTGAAATTATTTTTGGAACTATGGGCTAGTAGCAGTGCCTTGGACTGTTACTTTGCAAACTGTACGCTAGACCACTGTACGCCCTTGTAGCTGAGTTCATGAGAACAAAGTAAGAGGAACTAAAGTCGTTGTCGGAAGTTATACTGTTTCGAAAAATGCTGATAGTTCTCAGTGCTCACATACCTGCAGGCTGCTGTTCTACTGTTTTATTTTTTTTCCTTGCGGAGAGACGCCTTTATTGCAAATGGAGTTGCTGTAGTGAACAAATTTTTCCATGGTTCGTAAGCTAAGAAGTTAATGAGACGGCATTGTATTTTGTATCAGTCCATTAACGATACGTGGTAGAAATTTCTTCACGCCAAACCTAAATACACGAAAGAAATTACAATAAACTCCATTCCGTTATATTACCGTTAAAATTTTGACCGTCTTATAAACTTATTAATGGTAATTCTTCGTCTACTTTACGTGTACTGATGTGTCCTGCAAACAAGTTAGTCTACCCCACCGATGTCTACCACTATATAAACAGCAGCCCTTAGGTGCTGCTTCATCGAAAGAACTTGGCTAGTTTCGATAGTAATCAGATGATTTTGACATTAATTTTCAAATGGTTCAAATGGCTCTGAGCACTATGGGACTCAACATCTTAGGTCATAAGTCCCCTAGAACTTAGAACTACTTAAACCTAACTAACCTAAGGACATCACACACACCCATGCCCGAGGCAGGATTCGAACCTGCGACCGTAGCAGTCCCGCGGTTCCGGACTGCAGCGCCAGAACCGCACGGCCACCGCGGCCGGCGACATTAATTTTGCTAATGTTCATACTCTCTGTCCACCCGAGCAGGGCCTTCGAAGGCCCAACGGAGCCGACCGACAGATGTGCCATCCTCATCAGATAGGCGTCACTGGATGCGGATATCGAGGGACATGGCTATACACCGCTCGCCCAGCCGTTGCCAGTTTTAGTGGCCGGAGACGCTACTTCTCAGTCGAGTATCTCCTCAATTCGTTTCACAAGGGCTGAGTGCACCCTATTTTCCAACAGCCTCGGCAGACCAGGACGGTCACCCAACCAGGTGTTAGCCAACCCAACTGCCCTTAACTTCGGTGAACTGTAGAGAACTGGTCTTCCAAATGCGGTACACCGTTGGCCATTTCAAAACATCATCACAAAAATTAGCAACTCGTATGCGCTACAGTTATGCAGGATGATTCCGTGATTATGTTACGAGCTTTCAAGGATGATGGAGGACGATAAATGTATCAATTTGAGGTAAAGGACCGTGGTCCGGAAACGATCAAATCGAAAATTGTAAGTGAATATCGTTCTGATACCTCGGACAGTGAGATACATGTATCGGAACTGTTATTGCTATGATTGTAAGACACGAAAGTTTCAAAGTTGCTAGTATCGTCCAAAACAAGAAGCAAATGTCTAGTAAACATAGGCCCACAAATGCATACCAGAAGAGTTATGAGCACTTGTTCGTTTTCGATATTGTGAAACGTATCTCTTCTAACGCAACGTCCTTCGCTTCCACATTTCTGGGGGCGGTTATATGGACGAGAACAAGAAAAAAAGTCCAGTAAAGATAGGCTCTAAAATGAATATCTTGAGAGCTGTGGCCACTTAGTAGAAGATACGTGTTTCACAGCAGGTAAAATGAACAATTGCTCATAACCATTAAGGTACACATTTTAGAGCCCCTGTTTATTAGACTTTTTTCTTATTTTGGTCCATACCACCACCTCTGAAATTTGTCTGCCGTATGATCTTAGCAACAATAGTACAGGCACATGTGTTCAGTGTCAAAGGTATGAGAATGAATTTCGTTTATAATTTTCGACTCGCTCGTTTCCGAATCGGTGTCTATCACTTCAAGCCCATACATTTATCCTTCTGCCACATCCACTAGGGTTTGTAAAATAATCACGAAATCACCCTGTATAGATTAGGTGTTTTTTATGTACCCTAGCAGCGGATACGGTTTCGTGAGCTTTTAATAATGTGAGTTTAGGGTGTTCTCGCCTAAATTAGCCTTTCTCCACGTACTGAGTCATGCAAGCAGCCTAGTTCTCACGGTCTCAATCCGTATTTTACCTTTCAGGCAGCATATAAGCAGTCCGCCCATTAATTCGCGGTAAACCACCAGTAAAAAGTGGGTTACGGACGGAAAAGACCCACCGTGGTTTAACAGCACAATTCAGAGAATGCTCAGGAAGCAAAGACAGTTGCACTCGTGGTACAAGAAAGATCGGGAGAACGAGGATAGGCAAAAGTTAGTAGAGATTCGTGCTGCTGTAAAAAGAGCGATATGCGAAGCATACACCACTACCACCGTCATACCGTAGCAAAAGATCTTGCTGAAAACCCAAGGAAATTCTGGTCTTACGTAAAATCGGTAAGCGGGTCGAAGGCATCCTTCCAGTCACTCACTGATCAGTCTGGCCTGACAACGGAAGACAGCAAAACGAAAGCTCAAATTTCAAATATAGCATTTGAGAAATCTTTCACGCAGGAGGATCGTACAAACATACCGCCGTTTGAGTCTCGTGCAGATTCCCGAATGGAGCACGCAGTGATAGACATCCCTGGGTTTGTGAAGCAGCTGAATGGGTTGGAAATAAATAAGTCGCCAGGTCCTCATGGGATTCAAATTCGGTTTTACAGAGAGTACTCTACTGCATTGGCTCCTTACTTAGCTTGCATTTATCGCTAATCTCTTGCCCAACGTAAAGTCCCGAGCGACTGGAAAAAAGCGCAGGTGACGCCTGTATACAAGAAGGGTAGAAGGACCGTTCGTCAAAATTACAGACCAATATCCTTAACATCGGTTTGTTTCAGGATTCTCGAACATATTC
The DNA here is from genome assembly GCF_023864275.1 of Schistocerca cancellata. NCBI lineage: Eukaryota > Metazoa > Arthropoda > Insecta > Orthoptera > Acrididae > Schistocerca > Schistocerca cancellata. Next base: position 1,007,165,109 of record NC_064626.1, read on the forward strand.
TCAGTTCGAATATAATGAATTTACTTCAGACAGAGAAGTTGCTGTCCATGCGTCAGCACGGCTTTAGAAAGCATATGGGATTGGTTCCCAAATATGTGAGTGGTTCGAAGACTTCTTAAGTAATAGAACCCAGAACGTTGTACTCGATGGTGAGTGTTCATTGGAGATGAGGGTATCACCTGGAGTGCCCCAGGGAAGTGTGGTAGGTCCACTGTTGTTTCCTATTTACATAAATGATCTTTTGGATAGGGTGGATAGCCATGTGCAGCTGTTGCAGATGACGCTATGGTGTACGGGAAGATGTTGTCGTTGAGTGACAGTAGGAGGATACAAGATGACTTGGACAGGATTTGTGAATGGTGAAAGAATGGCAGCTAACTCTAAATATACATAAATGTAAATTAATGCAAATGAATAGGAAAAAGAATCCCGTAATATTTGAATACTCCATTAGTTGTGTAGCGCTTGACACAGTCACGTCGATTAAATATTTGGGCGTAACATTGCACAGCGATATGAAGTGGGACAAGCATGTCATGGCAGTTGTGGGGAAGGCGGATAATCGTCTTCGGATCATTGGTAGAATTTTGGGAAGATGTGGTTCATCTGTAAAGGAGACCGCTTATAAAACACTAATACGACCTATTCTTGAGTACTGCTCGAGCATTTGGGATCCCTATCAGGTCGGATTGGGGTAGGACATAGAAGCAATTCAGAGGCGGGCTGCTAGATTAGTTACTGGTAGGTTCGATCGTCACGCGAGTGTTACGGAAATTCTTCAGGAACTCGGGTGGGAGTCTGGAGGAAAGGAGGCGTTCTTTTCGTGAATCGCTACTGAGGAAATTTAGAGAACCAGCATTTGAGGCTGACTGCAGTACAATGTTACTGCCGCCAACTTATATTTAACAGAAAGACCACAAAGATAAGATAAGAGAGATTAGGGCTCGTACAGAGGCATACAGGCAGTCAATTTTCCCTCGTTCTGTTTGGGAGTGGAACAGGGAGAGAAGATGCTAATTATGGTACAAGGTACACTCCGCCACGCACCGTATGGTGGATTGTGGAGTATGTGTGTAGATGTAGATGTAATCTCGTTTCTCAGAATCACCGTTACACTTGCGAAGTTATGGAATTATGAAATGCAATAACAAAGCTGTTCCATCCTTAAGAATTACAACGGTAATTTATGTGGGTTACGATTGAACGTCAAGAAGACAAATTTGTTGGTTTGCAGAACAAACCGAGATGAAATTTAAGGCACTATTGCATTTGGTAATGAGAAGCTGGGTTTGCAGAACAGACCGAGATGAAATTTAGGGCACTGTTGCATGTGGTAATGAGAACCTGGGAAGGGTTTCATTAAATAAATAGTGGGGGTGTTAGATGAGCGATAAGTAGGGTATGTACCAGAAATTGGCTGCAGAATTCTACAGCGAAAAGTTCTTTCCAGAAACTGAAGAAAGTTCTGACTACCCGTGACATAGACATTACCGTTCACTCTCGACTACTTCGATGCCGCGTGCTCAGTGTCTCAATTTACTGCTTTGATTCACGGACATTTATCACACTATAAAGTAAGACATTGGAACTATCTAACTACGGGCGTATCGGAGGATGTTAGGAACACCATGTACAGATAAAGTCACAAATGTGACAATACTGCGGCGTCTGAACGAAGATTTAGAAATTCTCTGTACCTTCTTGAGAAAAAACTAGAATACTTCGACCGTACAATGCGCAACAACAAATACCACCTATAGCAATTGATACGTCAAATAAAGGTTGATGGCAGGCATGGTGCAAGACGTAGATGATTATCCTGGCTCAAGAACTTAAGACAGTGGTTTAGACTGAGCTAAGAATAGCTGTTTAGAAAAGCTACGGACAAACAATGGATAATGCTACTGATCGCCAATATTCATGGAGCAAGAGGTTCGTAAGGCCGAAGTTAAGCGCTGTCGGGCGTGGCCGGCACTTGGATGGGTGACCATCCGGGCCGCCATGTACTGTTGCCAGTTTTCGGGGTGCACTCAGCCTCGTGATGCCAATTGAGGAGCTACTCGACCGAATAGTAGCGGCTCCGGTCAAAGAAAACCATCGTAACGACCGGGACAGCGCTGTGCTGACAACACGCCCCTCCTATCCGCATCCTCAGCTGAGGATGATACGGCGGTCGGGTGGTCCCGATGGGCCACTTGTGGCCTGATAACGGAGTGCTTTTCTTTTTGAGAGGTTTGTAAAGAAGAGCAAGAACGAGAAGTTCATGTCGCTTTGTTCTTTGCGTATAACCTAAGTTATCATTCGTTAGTACTCAGTCAAATGTTGCAGTTGTATTACTGTTGAATACTACTTGTGCTCAATATTTTCTTTCCTACAGGAAAGCTCAACTCGTGTTTTTCATCACAAATTTCTCTCTATTATTTCTGTAGATGCCATTTCTTTGTGAACTAACTTTTACCAAGGTAACAAAAAATTAAACGTACATGGTCTGTTGTCGAACATTACGTGCAGATTCCAGCTGACAAATTTATGCATCAATTGACTCAACTCTGGGCAGATCAACGACATATCTTGGAGAAGCTGCTGGCGTATTTGACGGCAGGTAACGCTGCCCATCGCCTCTAAGCAGGAGCGGTGGCGACGGGCAGTGCCAAGTGGAGTGCGCGGCCTATATTTAAACAGGGAGCCGGGGAAGCAGCCGAAACACGGAGGAGGCGCCGCCCTATAATTTGCATCGAAATGGCCCTCATCGAGCGGCGGTCGCGCTAAGGCGGTGTGAGTTACCGGCTGCCAACCCGGAAAGCATTACCGACCGCGACCGAGCAGCGGCCGCTATCCTCCGCCTGCTTCAGCGCCAATGGTACGCCTGAGGTCTACGGTTGGCCGCGCTGTGATATCCGCGGAGACGTTGCGCGGGTGCTCTACCTACTGGGCGACTTGTTCCGCGGGTAGCATACGTCAGTGCCACCATAAGCAGTTTCCATTCCATGTGTTCAAGCGGCAATGCATACGCAATATGTTTCTTAATTTAGATAGTAACTAGAAAAAGAAGTGAAACAAGTTCGTAGAGTTGTAGCCTCGGTGGGCTGTACCAATGAGAAACGATACCAATGAGAAGATTGGAGAGGGAATTAAAGCTTATAGGGAAAAGTAATAAGTCTGATATGTACTAATGACATTGAAATTCGGTCAGAAAATGATTTAATAGAGCATTTGAACAATATGCATACTGTCTAGAAAAGAGATTCTAAGTTGAACATCAACAGAAGTAAAACAACTGTAACGAAATGTAGGCGTATTAAATCCGGCGGTGATAAAGCAATTACATTAGAGAAATTTAAAGTAACAGATGAGTTTTGCTATTTTGGCGGCAAGATAACTGATGACGGCTAAAGTTGAGAACATAAAAAATACAGAATGTCTACGGCAACAAATGCATCTTTTAAAAAGAGGAATTTATTAATATATTTTGTATAATGCTCTTTGAACTGCTGTTGCGCTCGCTGAATGGTGAAATATGCGCACATACGAAACGACACCATACAAGGAGGGAAAAAAATGACAACAAAATATTTTATTTAGTGATGGTTACACCTAAGGAAGTCAACTACAGTGGTGACACAATTTGTGGAACATAATTCTTTAGCAACAGACATTTAGCCTGCTGTCTCGCCACTTTTCAAAGTTTATGGATTACGAAACAAAAATTAAAATTAGCAGCTGACTGGAGAATCAGGTGATAGCAACTGCCTCAGAACAACTATGTACGAGAGAGTGCTGTACCTGGTGTACAGTTACCTCTGTTCTCCCGATGATTCAATGTAGTTTAGAACCACATGAGGAAATGTGCCCCAGAAACCACCACAAGCAGTTTCCAGCAGTTTCTGTTATTTTTGTTGTTAGTGGAATGTGCTATTTGAGTCCTATAATGCGACAGAAAGCAGCAGGGCCATAATTACCAAAAATACACAGCTTGAGTTAAACAGTGTTTATTATCTTGCACAATTTAAATACAATAAAATCGATAAATTTAACAAGCACAGTAAAATTTTTCTTAAAACCCCGTGGAATCTGCATAACAAATGCATAAAACATTATGAACATTTCTGTTGGTGTAAATACTTAATACAATCTGAACTTGCCAAACTCTGAACCCGCAAGACTATCCAATACAATGAGTGCTCTTTCGCATTATAAATTCATACCAAGGTATAACATTAAGGCATAACATAATACACACAAGTAACAATAAGGCAACTTCTAAAACTTGAACGCTCGGCAATGAAGACACTGGGCACACGAACTTCTGAATAATGAATAATCGACTTGATGCCAGTACAGATAGGCACCAATTAAATAACAAAAATCAGTAAAACACAGTGCCTCAGCGTCTAAACATTCCCTAAGAACATACGCACATGAAACCCACCTTTATGAGAACTAAACTTCACAGTCAGCATGCAAGGTACAAATATGAAACAAATTTCTGATAAGGGAATGCAGAATTAATAAGGCGGAACCTCCAGCAATCTCATCGGGCACTAATTACAGAGTGACCCAGTTTTACAAGTTTAAATTCATATTTAGAGCGAAAGGTGCAACTGCCAAGACGGCGGAGGAACGAGCTACCAAGCTTAACGACCTGACAGAGCCAGGAACAAAGATAACACCAATACACAAGGACGAGATCGAGACAGAAGGTCAGGAAGATGGAGCTCGGTCTAACGAAACACAGTTCCACTGGTAACGGCCAAGTCATCAAACCCCGGTGCCACGTCCAACAGTAACGGAGGAAATACACTGCACTCCGCCCAACTGAAACATAAATCAACTACAACAGCACACTTGCAATTCGACATTCATATTACTCCAGTAATACCACGAGGAATGATCATGCGCACCAAGTAAGGGCCAACCTCCCGACCGTGTTGTAAGTGCAACCGACAGACCACACAGTGAGAGCTGCTGCCTTGGCGCTGCAAACTTACAGCCGAACCCGCAATGAACAACCGACTCGCGTCCTGCTAAAGCGAAATCGATGGCAAAGATGACACTACAAGAAAGGGGTACTAGCGCCAGCTTCACAACTTTTCAGTTACAGATGAGTCTGTGTTTATTTCGACGTTTTTAAACAGTATGAATTTATATTTATATATTTAAGATCTGTGTAATATAATACCGGCTTTTGAGGTTGTTGTCAAATCTACAGTTGCAGAGTTCTATGGTAAGTGAAATTCAATACATTTTTAGAAGTAGTTACATAACGTGTGGACAGTTAAGCCATTCATCTTCCGTCGTGCACTGTCATGTACCTAGAAATACAAGACGTTTTTGACAATGCAGCACTTGATATTTGTAAATAAACTGAGTTTCTTTCATGTTTTAAAAATTTTCCCTATCTTGAAAATGGAAGTTTGCGTCCGCTACTAATAGCTTCTTTTTCAAAATGAGCTTGTAATTTTGTTTTTAATAATGCGTCTGTTTAATTTGATTTCACTTACTGTAATATGTAGACTATTGAAAATAGCACTGGAAAGGTTTTCTAGAATGCAACACTTCTTAATCTGAATAGAATACTTGCTCCTATCCAGATGACCATATTGTGCCTTGGAACAGATTTTCACATTTGGAGAAACTTTAGATTTCAGGAGTAGTTTCTGCACATTTCATAAAAAGACTTCAGCACACACTAAGTGAACTTATCAATACAAAACCGAAAAAGAAAATATGCTGGACTTCTATTAAAGAGCTAACGAGAGAGGAAGGTCTGAAAAATGTTCCAAGGTAAAGCAGTCCCTTACTAACACAACCAGCACCCTCAGTGTTCTTAGATCATTTATTAACCTGATCAACAACCAAACTCATAGGTTCTTAGTGGCTATAATTCCTTTTGGAAAACGTTCACCACAACCCTTCGATATGACTAACACATTGTTACGTACAGAATTTCCATTCAGTGTGTAATTCGTGTTTCACAATTTTCTCATACAAAATATCACCAAAACTGTTCACTGTAGAGCTACTTGTTGGCATAGGTGATAGGTGTCCAGTAATGGGAAGTTCAGTAAGCACGACTGAGAGAAGAAAAATTATTAACCCTTTATTCTAGTTAACTAAAACAAATGGCTAGTTGAATAAAATAAAACTGATGTTTCAGAACAGAGCATTTCTATACTTAAGAGATTGAGATGCTAGGCACAGGGACCTATTTCGCGAGATTCGTAACGGGGATTTCACACCGAGATCTTAACATTGTAGGTCCTTTTTATGAATGCTTTGAATGTAATAAGATTATAAGAGATTATTAACGGAGAATTAAAACTGAAGTCAGAAAACTGAAGTAGCATACCAGATATAAGTGAACGTAATGAAGCTGGCAAAAATGGCACTACAAATCTTACGTCTGAAATCTGGAGTCTAGGAGAGAACGAACATTCCATGTGTTGATTGAAACTCATTGAGATCCAATCAGTTGTGTAACGTCGTGATGCAAGCCGCACCATCGGGACACATTATGAAAACCTTTTTTACTGTCCAAAGTACGCTGTGTTCTTGGCGAAAATATTACTTCTATGTTCGTGAGATATTTTTTGTAGCACGTAAGTCATTATAAGTTACTGCAGACAATTGCATACCCAAAATTATACCACATTCAAGCCTGCAGTACTTTACGTACATTGCATTAATCGGTGGTTAATATTCTCCATACGTTTATGAAAGATTATACGCGAGTGAGATGATAGGACTATGAAAAACTTCGATGAAAAATTATTCTCAATATAATGAAGCGAGGTTGTATACGTGGAAGAAGCCTGGAGATACTGACAGGTTTCAGATAGATTATATAATGGTAAGACAGAGATTTAGGAACCAGGCTTTAAATTGCAAGATATTTCCAGGGACAGATGTGGACTCTGATCGCAATCTATTGGTTATGAACTGTAGATTAAAACTGAAAAAAATGCAAAAAGGTGGAAATTTAAGGAAATGGAACCTGGATAAACTAAATCAGAGGTTGTACAGAGTTTCTGGGAGGGCATAAAGGAACAATTGACAAGAATGGGGAAAAGAAATACAGTAGAAGAAGAATGGGTAGCTTTGAGGGATGAAGTAGTGAAGGCAGCAGAGGATCAAGTAGGTGAAAAGACAAGGGCTAGTAGAAATCCTTGGGTGACAGAATAAATATTGAATTTAATTGACGAATGGATAAAATATAAAAATACAGTAAATGAAGCAGGCGAAAAGGAATAGAAACGTCTCAAAAACTAGATCGACAGGAAGTGTAAAATGGCTAAGCTGGCATGGCTAAAGGACAAATGTAAGGATGTAGAGGCTTATCTCACTAGGGGTAAGATAGATACTGCCTACAGGAAAATTAAAGAGACCTTTGGAGAAAAGAGAACCACTTGTATGAATATCAAGAGCTCAGATGGAAACGCAGTTCTAAGCAAAGAAGGGAAAGCAGAAAGGTGGAGGGAGTATATAGAGGGCCTATACAAGGGCAATGTACTTGAGGACAATATTATGGAAATGAAGAGGATGTAGATGAAGATGAAATGGGAGATACGATACTGCGTGAAGAGTTTGATAGAGCACTGAAAGACCTAAGTCGAAACAAGGCCCCGGGAGTCGACAACATTCCATTAGAACTACTGACAGCCTTGGGAGAGCCAGTCCTGACAAAGCTCTACCAGTTGGTGAGCAAAATGTATGACACAGGAGAAAAACCCTCAGGCTTCAAGAAGAATATAATAATTCCAATCCAAAAGATAGCAGGCATTGACAGACGTGAAAATTACCGAATTATCAGTTAAATAAGTCACGGCTGCAAAATACTAACGCGAATACTTTACAGACGAATGGAAAAACTGGTAGAAGCGGACCTCGGGAAAGATAAGTTAGGATTCCGTAGAAATTTGGGAACACGTGAGGCAATACTGACCCTACGACTTATTTTAGAAGCTAGATTTAGAAAAGGCAAACCTACGTTTCTAGCATTTGTAGACTTAGAGAAAGCTTTTGACAATGTTAACTGGAATATTCTCTTTCAAATTCTGAAGGTGGCATGGGTAAAATACAGGGAGCAAAAGGCTATTTATAATTTGTACAGAAATCAGATGGCAGTTATAAGAGTCGAGGGGTATGAAAGGGATGCAGTGGTTGGGAAGGGAGTGAGACAGGATTGTAACCTGTCCCCGATGTTATTCAATCTGTATATTGAGCAAGCAGCAAAGGAAACAAACGAAAAATTCGGAGTAGGAATTAAAATCCATGGAGAAGAAATAAAAACTTTTGAGGTTCGCCGATGACTTTGTAATTCTGTCAGAGACAGCAAAGGAACTGGAAGAGCAGCTGAACGGAATGGACAGTGTCTTGAAAGGAGGATATAAGATGAACATCAACAAAAGCAAAACGAGGATAATGGAATGTAGTCGAATTAATTCGGGTGATGCCGAGGAAATTAGATTAGAAAATGAGACACTTAAAGTAATATAGGAATTTTGCTATTTGGGGAGCAAAATAAGTGGTCGAAGTACAGAGGATATAAAATGTAGACTGGCAATGGCAACGAAAGCGTTTCTGAAGAAGAGAAATTTGTTAACGTCGAGTATAGATTTAAGTGTCAGGAAGTCGTTTCTGAAAGTATTTGTATGGAATGTAGCCATGTATGGAAGTGAAACATGGACGATAAACAGTTTAGACAAGAAGAGAATAGAAGCTTTCGAAATGTGGTACTACAGAAGAATGCTGAAGATTAGATGGGTAGATCACATAACTAATGAGGAGGTACTGAATAGGACTGGGGAGAAGAAGAGTCTGTGGCACAACTTAACTAGAAGAAGGGATCGGTTGGTAGGACATGTTCTGAGGCATCAAGGGAACCCCAATTTAGTATTGGAGGGCAGCGTGGAGGGTAAAAATCGTAGAGGGAGGCCAAGACTAAGCAGATTCAGAAGGATGTAGGCTGCAGTAGGTACTGGGAGATAAAGAAGCTTGCTCAGGATAGATTAGCATGGAGAGCTACATCAAACCAGTCTCAGGACTGAAGACCACAACAAAAACAACATGAAGCGAGTAGTTATAGTTATTATATGAAAAGTAATGGCATATATCTACAAAACCAGTCATTTAAACTTGCTAAATAAATTCAACATATCACAGACAGTATTTGTGAACATACATATTATGTTTCAGAAAACGTATTGGTTGGTAAATACGTCTGGTTGACTGCGCAGTTAACAGGATGAGCCCGCCATCCTGAAGGATACTTTAATAGTCTTCAAGTCATTGAGAAGGAACTCTAATTACACAAACGTTTCAACAATTATCTTGTTATCATATCATAAACGCCTACCTCCTTTGGTAGACGTTAGCCTTAAGTCTTATCAGCGTATTAAAAGCAAGACATGATGCACTGTGTATGTTGCTCCACAAACACTTCATTCCGTGGATCTACTTTTCGAAAGAGTTAAGTGAGTGTCATTTTGCAGTGTCCGATATAAAGGAGAGTGAGACTAGTACGAGATGAATCGTGGTATGATAGCCTGCTTGATGGACACTTCACGGCGACAGTGTAGTTCACATAAATCCTACTAGTAGGAGTACACCTGTACCTGTATTAAACTAATCTAGTGGTGGGACACAAAATAGCTTCTACCGATACATTGGGAGGATGACAACAACGCTGACGACGACTGACCGTGGAGAATACGTCGCATGTTAACATATCGGACTTTACAAGTACTGCAACAGCTAATGCTACTACTTGAAATGGAAACATTCCATTTTATGCAAAGTGAAGTGATAGAAAGTCGTGGCGGTCTAATAACGAGACGTTCCATGGAGAGACACTTTTCCTCTCTTGGGTTCCTTTGAGTTCTCATTACAATGACTTTGGAAATTGATCACTAGGCAGCAAATTCAACGGTAGTGATAGTGGAAGCCTAAAGCGAGCGCAGGTGGACAGCAGCTACATCGAAAGGACAGGCATGTGTTAACATTCCCTCATCTTTTAGAAAAACGTTGTGCACAGGAGATCACTCCGACAAACAATACTGATGCTAGCTGGGCTCCAAATAATTTCCGAAAGATCGTCAGGAAATGTAAGAAGAGAAAATTTTGTTTGACAATCGGGAATTTCCAATATTAATTTATTCTACTTCATAGTTATCACGTGAACTATGTGTAAATTTACCTGTATTAACAGTAATAAAAGCGGTATATAAGGTATTCTCTATCATGTCATCAGCTCAGGATATTTAATGTTTCTTGCGCTTATTTTTCTATGTAAAATTAATTTTTGTCATTATATTCTGTTTCTGGTATCCAGCGTCAGTTCGCACCTATACCCACAAATTAATACTGCTCCGAAATTCTCTATGATACCTGCCAAAATTTTTATGGAAACCTTTGGTGTATCTGTTAGCAGCACTCCTAAATATTTCTTCGGTCTCTCCATTGAGATTATGCGATTTACCCGGTCAATAGCAATCAAGTACACGAAGTGCATTTGAATGCAATCTCTATGGCGATCGTAAGAGTATGTGCTCACCAAGAGTACTACAAAATTTGTGGAGCAGGGTATTCGAATCTCTAAAGAAACTTAATAATTATTGCGACTTCAGAAGTAACTGTTATTGCTGCCTGATTTTGGTATTGTCTTTCTATAGGAATAAGTCCAATAAGCAAAATTGAGCGTTCTACATCTACATCTACATATATACGCCGCTAACCACCAAGCGTTGTGTGGCGGAGGGCACAATTCGCGCCAATGTCATATTTCACCCCCCCCCCCCCCCCTCTGTTCCACTCGCGGATCGCGCGAGGGAGAAACGACTGAACGCCTCTATACGAGGTCTTATTTCCCTTATCTTTGAATGATGATCATTACGCGATTTGAAAGTTGGTGGTAATAATATATGCTCTACATCCTCGGCGAAGATTGGATTTCGGAATTTAGTGACCAGCTCCTTCTGTTTAGCGCGTCGTCTATCCGCAAGTGTGCCCCTCTTCAAACTTTGTATGAGATTTGTAACGCTCTCGCTATGGCTAAATGTGCCAGTCACGAATCTTGCCGCTCTTCTTTGGACCTTCTCAATCTCTTGAATCAGACCCAACTGATAAGGGACCCATACAGACGAACAATACTCTAAGACTGGACGAACTGACGTATTGTAAGCTATTTCTTTTGTTGAAGGACTGCATCGCTTCAGGATTCTACCAATAAACCGCAATATAGAGTTCGCCTTATCCGTTATTGTGTAATCTGATCATTCCATTTGAGATCATTTCGAATAGTCACACCCAGATACTTGACTGATGTTACCGTTTCCAAAGACTGATCATTTATTTTGTACTCATACATTAATGGGGATTTTCGCCTTGTCATACGCAGTAGGTTGCACTTACTAATATTGAGAGATAACTGCTAGTCATTACACCACGCATTTATTTTCTGCAAATCCTCATTGATTTGTTCATAACTTTCTTGTGATACCACTTTCCTGTAGATTACAGTATCATCGGCAAACAGTCTAATGCCTATGTCAATATCATCAACCAGATCGTTTATGTAAATCGTAAAAAGCAGAGGACCTATTACGCTGCCCTGGGGCACACCTGAAGTTACTCATGTTTCTGCTGAAGCTACCCCCTTTCAGGACGACATACTGCTCCCAGTCTGTTAGAAAACTTTCTATCCAATCGCATATGTCATTGGATAGACCATAAGCCCGCACTTTTTGTGGCAAGCGACAGTGCGGAACTGAGAAGAAGTGATCGAGCACATCTCATGGTATTTACAAAGTTTCATTAAAAACAATTCAAAAACAGTCATATCTCTTCTGTACTCTATCGAATTCAATGTAAACATTCATATCATATTTTTCAAAGCTGTCCCCCCCCCCTCATTTTTCATGATCTCGTGTGCAGAGCCTTTTCCTTCTGTTTGATATTCTTACTATATTCCTTTATCATCGTTATATCAGATTTGGTTTAGAGGCAGTCTTGCCTGTTTCAATTTCTAGTGTACTGCAACAAAGGTGTGCAAGGCGCCAGAGATGTATCTGAATACAATATTTTTGTTCTCTTGATGTGTTCCTACCAAATGCGTTGTAATATACCTTGTAGTTAGGAATAATATATCACAAAGATTTAACTATAGGTATGTGTATGTATTAGTAACGAATTACGCAAATCTATCAATGTCGGGAATACAATTTTGATATATAACTGGTAAATATCAATCAATAACAACGTATTTATAACTTTTCTGTTGCGATAATTTTTTGACAATATTCTTCCCAAATTAATGGGTTATTCTGAATACAGTTGTCGTAACGAAATTGTGTATTTGTCGCAATCATAATAGGGATTTTCATTTTGATCTGTGTAAATTATGCTCATAATCCCGTACTACTAAACTAGACTAATGTGCACTTGTTTTACTTGGGAACCAATAGAAACTTTCCCTCATTATTAAGACTTGCATCAATGTCTACAAAAATGACGTTAACCTTTCCTTCGTGAGGACCTCTCAATAGCCAAGAAGTAGTACCTTTATTCCATTCTCATAAGTATCAATTCGCTTTTCGTTTCGCAGCGCTGGCGGAACAAAGCAAGCGTTTAATCTCATTGCCAATTAAAACTTTGAAAGGGCTGCTCTTGCGCTTTGGCGACAAAGGGTAAACTTATACATTATGCATTCTTGGATAACTGTGAATGGCTTAACGTTTCCACAAGAAGGCTGAATAATATTTTAATATTCCGGTTATGAAACCGGTGTAAAACAAATTCCATTTCGCGGTCGCAGAGTCACAGCATCGGACTTATAACCTCACTCTTACAACCTCCATGACGAAAATTACCATCTTACGATAGATCCTTGAGGATGGTATAGATCTGACGACATTTAATACCATTACCTCTAATCTGAGGAATAATAAACTTCTTGTTTGTCTCTAGTACAGATAAGTCTCTACAACGAATGACAGAACTTAACAGAGGAAAACAAAAATGGTGTACAGTAAATGGACTGAAAGAAATGGGTTTGAACAACCAGCTGATGATAGTTGATGAATGACGCGACCTGCCAAAAATATTCTAGTCGCATAAGAAGTTACGGGGCACTGTGTCCATCTTATGTTGGCTAATATTTTCAGTTACAAGTATTCTTTAATCAACACCATGTCGTCTGCTCCCACACTGCACAAAAATATCTGAATACTTTGTGGCACTTTATATGTTGTTTCATTGATAAAAAAATGCTAAAATGCTGGCGTTTATTTAGATAGAGTGTGAAATAAATTTACTGACATACATCAGGTCCGGTAGATGGTGGTTTGTTTTGTTGTCGTCCATGTGGTTTTTCAGGTCGATGTATAAGTTTATGAACTGTAAACAGCACACATATTGTAAATGCGTTACTGTGGTACACTTCATAGCATTCTTAAAATCGGTGTTAAGTATCAGACATGTGCTATATACCTTTTTTTGTTTACAATGCAAAGATTATAAAAGTGGTAGTTTTTGAGTGAGAAATAGAGAGAAGCATGCTGGGAATTACAAGAGTAGCCGACATAAGTGGAAGACATAATTATCATAAGAACAGAAATGAAATTGTGGTTTGCGGACCATGTGGCTATCACATTGGACGGTAGGTATACCGAGGAAGTTCTCTGTTGCATTGCGAGAGATTAGATTGACACAGTAACCTAATACAAGATTATATATCGCATTGGAAACATGGAGGAACAGCGTGGGTATGTGTTGCTGAAGACATATAGAAGAGTATGATGTTGCTAATGATGATGTTAACACTTACTGCGTCTCATTAAGTAGGATTGCAAAAATTCTCAGTAAGCACTTATTGTGCTGTAACGTAGCTCAAATGTTTCAGTTCTTTGTACGATCTTAAATGCGAGCAAGAACATTGCCACTGTAAATACTTTTCTGTGACATTACACCATTTTTTCAACCTCTTTGGTCTTTAGCGAATCTTAAATCACTCGAGATGTATTCCGCTGGTGACCCATTCGAAAGTTTCGTGGTAATCGACCGAATATGGATTTTGATGGGATGAACTGATGTAGAGGTCTCCTGTCTACTACGGACAATATGAAGGGCCATGATATGACCGTTGCCAAGACGTTGCTACGTATCACACACTAATAGCCCCCAGTTGTGGCTTCGTCTTTCGACACATCCGCTTCTCTATTCGAGACGTGAAGTCTGTACTATTTTACACTGAAGATTTGATGATATAGTTTGGGTAGCCCAGAGCTTACAACAGAGATAAAGTGCCGAAGTCGCAAATTCTGGTAAATACATAAATACACTGGAATTCATAGTTTGTTTATTTGTGCGTTTTATGGAATTAATTAATTACGCTTCCGTGAGGTAGTTCGTTTAACTAAAAATGCCAACAAATTGTAGAGGTATCAGCCGAAGCACACTCATAGAGTAAGCACGTCTATTAACTGTAATGCCACCGTAATGCATACTATTGCAGTGTTAGATGGTTCTCTCACGCTTTTAATCACACCGTGGGATAATTACTCATTTCTCGCGCAACCATTGCGCAACTCGGCACTTGTAAAACATAATCTATGAACCACGAGCAATTCACACTTAATTAACGTAGCAGCATAGTGTATACGTCGTAGTTATTACCACTTTTAATAAAATCACTTAGTTCCACTTTTTCCGCATCTCGTGAACCGTATACACGGATGATCACTTCAAGGACTCAACAGAAACTTTAATAAAACATACAAATAAAAATTGATGCTCCATACACTTTTTTACTGAAAATATCGGTAACACAGTAGGTGACAGTCTGTTTACTGTTAATAAACAATTTTTCAAACTAAATAATTTTGCTCCCAAATTTGCCTGTAATGCTTGTTTCAACTGACGTTAGTTTTTTCAAAGAGACAAAAAATTTCACTTCCTTCGGAGATATTCATAATGTACATTAATCTTAAGAAGAACATATTTAGCCCGCCGCGGTGGTCTAGCGGTTCTGGCGCTGCAGTCCGGAACCGCGGGACTGCTACGGTCGCAGGTTCGAATCCTGTCTCGGGCATGGGTGTGTGTGATGTCCTTAGGTTAGTTAGGTTTAAGTAGTTCTAAGTTCTAGGTGACTTATGACCTAAGATGTTGAGTCCCATAGTGCTCAGAGCCAAGAACATATTTATTTCCGACGAAGTAAGCAAAGCAATAAGAGTCGTGAACCGAATATCCTTCATTGTCATTGATTATACAGTATTTCAGGAGGGTTGTCCAGAAGTAATGCACTGAATTCTTCAAAAATTCTTTATTGAACTTAATGAGAATTACACACACTAAAGAATGGTGCTCTATTTACTCTATTTTTCCACGGAATCTCCATCCAGTTCTAAGGCCTTCCACTAGCACGAAACAAGGGCGTGTATGCCCTGTGGGTACCAATCCTAGTCCTGGTGGTGGAGCCAGTGCTTCACTGTGTGAATCACCATCTCATCGTCCTCAAAATGTCTTCCACGAATGACGTCTGTCATCGCGAATGACATCAGCTCGCTGCAACATGTCATCTGTGACGGCCGTGGGTAGTCTCCCCGACCGCTGCAAATCGAGGAGCTTCGCCGAACCGTTTTCTGATGACGTCACCCTCCGTGCCCAGCGACTTATTGTACTTCTGTAGACAGCAGATGCCTCATAGAATTTGCACAAGCGTTTGTAAACATTCCCCTCAGTTTCTTTCTCTGCAGTGACAAATTCAATGATGGCACGTTGCTTGTAACGTACACCATCTGCAGACGTCATTTTGAAACTGCCCCGCAACTACACTGTCTGTCAGAAGTGACGGAAACTTGGTGCGTTCACTCAGGTGACCTCAAATAATACATACGTAACGCTTCGCATTCGTAGCATTGTTTTTGGCTAAGAAAAAAAAAAGGGCGGGGCATTATTTTCTGGGTACCCTCGTAGGAACTGCTGGCGTATCCTGGTCTATCTGACGATGGGTGCACGAAGGTAACTGAGTTTGTTGTCCAAGACAGTCTGCCCTCATGTGCACTACTCTCAGACTGTACGATGTATATTAGACTGGGCCGGCCGGAGTGGCCGAGCGGTTCTAGGCACTTCAGTCTGGAACCGCGCTGCTGCTACGGTCGCAGGTTCGCATCCTGCCTCGGGCATGGATGTGTGTGATGTTCTTAGGTTAGTTAGGTTTAAGTAGTTCTAAGTTCTAAGGAACTGATGACCTCAGATGTTGAGTCCCATAGTGCTCAGAGCCATTTGAACCATATATTAGACTGGAATTTCGTCGATATCCAATCTTTGCCTCGGTGTGCGCACTTTTCATGTGCCATGAATGAAATTCTTCTGAACTACGTAATTAAACTTGTAAAAGTCCATCGTTCTCGGTGACGTGGGACAGCGGCTGATGATATAAATAAAGGAAACTAACTACCACAGCTGTATGCTTAAAGGAATTTATTTCAGACGACTAGTTTCGGCCAACAATTAACGCTATCTTGAGGTCTTGTTTACCAAAGAGCAATTTATATAAGCACAATGCCTAAGTCTGATAACTGAATTAATATAGAAATAATGTAGCGAAGGAAGCAAAAAAAAAAAAAAAAAAAAAAAGCGGAAATGGACTAACAACAATTACATTATGAGAGTGTATGTCAAATAAATAGTTCTTAGTAATAACTAGAATCATAAAGTGAGTGAAAGTATATGAACGTAAAAATCACACAATAGAAACTGTATCATAATCACCGTACATGTAGTTACTGCCGTAAGTGAAGAAAAGCAGAAAATTGTAAAAGTAACGTTTGGCTCTCATGAAAATAGTACCAGTGAAATACAACACAGTGTACAGCAATTTTAGTTTTAACAAAGAGCAAGATACCAGGCATAATCCAACTGAAAATATACGTTTTGATTTACAAAAAACTTATGAGGAAGGTATAAAAGTTATGTAAGGAATGAAGAACAGAAACAAGGAACCAAAACGATGCAGGCACATCGCAGGCCAAGCATAAATGACCACAACATACGTAAATACAATGTTTGGGGTAGAATTCGCAATCATCTGTAAGTTTATATCTACCAGGGGCTGATGAACTAGTCGTTACTTGAGTTTCTCGGAGGTCGTTTGTCCCAAACATCGTATTTACGTATGATGTTGTGCATTTATGTTTGGTCAGCGATTAGCCTGCATTTTTTTGGTTCCTTGCTGCTATCTTTCATTCTTCACATAATTTATAATTTTTGTGGCTTTTAACATACGTTTTTTGGAAATTAATGTACGAATTTTCATTTGGATCATGCCTGATGCTTTACCCGTTTGTTAAAACCAAAATCATTATAGACTGTCTTATGTTTTACGGGTTCAATGTTAATGTGAGCCAAATGTTATCTTTTGACTGTTCCACCTTTTTTCGCATATGGAAATAACTGCATGTATCGTGAATATGATACACTTTCTGTTATGTTCATTCACATTCAATCGTTTTATGATTATAATAATTATTAAAAAAATATGCATTTGACATTTACAGTCACTGTGTAACTGTTGTTAGTTCATTCATGATTTTAGTACTTTTTTGATTTATTATCTTATATTAATTCAGCTTTCAGTCTTAGGCAATGTAGCTATATAAGTGGTTTTGTGGTAAACAGGTCATGAAGATGGCGTAAGTGTAGCTCCAGAACTAGCAGTTTGAAATGAATTTGTTTGATGATACAGCTGTGGTGGTTCGTTTTCTTTATTTATTTTACTAAGGCAAGGAATTAATGGTTATATTTTACGAATTGCATTTTAACCATTAACTGTTTATGTGCCCCATTAGTCATCTATCGGTTTCGGTTATTAACCATCATCCAGGATTCAGGGGACAACCGACTAGTTAAAAGCATTTCATATTCCTTTTAAGCTGAACAATATTGAAATCACCCAGTGAAAGTGTACAAAGAATTTGTTTCAGAGTACTGAAAGTCATATCTTATAACAAACAGATGGCATAGCAGGAGGTTTCTTTCTTCTATGGTGTCTGCCTGACGTAAGATTCGACTGTCAGTATTCTAAGACAAGTTGTTTGTACGCTGTTTACTGGATAGTTTCGATATTGTTCGGCTTAACAGGAACATGGGATGCTTTTAACTAATCTGTTGTACCGTACATCCTGGATGATGGTTAATAACCGAAACCGGTAAATGAGTAAAGAGACAAATAAACAGCTGATGGTTAAAACGCATTTCGTAAATACCGGGAGATCAAAAAGTCAGTATAAATTCGGAAACAATAAATCACGGAATAATGTAGATAGAGAGTTACAAATTGACACACATGCTTGGAATGACATGGGGTTTTATTAGAACAAAAAAAAAAAAATACAAACGTTCCAAAAAATGGCCGACAGATGGCGCTTCATCTGATCAGCATAGCAATAATTAGCATAACAAAGTAAGACAAAGCAAAGATGATGTTCTTTACAGGAAATGCTGAATATGTACACCATCATTCCTCAACAATAGCTGTAGTCGAGGAATAATGTTGTGAACAGCACTGTAAAGCATGTCCGGAGTTATGGTGAGGCATTGGCGTCAGATGTTGTCTTTCAGCATCCCTAGGGATGTCGATAGATCACGATACACTTGCGACTTCAGGTAACCACAAAGCCAATAATCGCACGGACTGAGGTCTGGGGACCTGGGAGGCCAAGCATGACGAAAGTGGCGGCTGAGCACACGATGATCACCAAACGACGCGCGCAAGAGATCTTTCACGCGTCTAGCAATATGGAGTGTTTTTTTCTTTGGTTCTAATAAAACCCCATGTCATTCCAAGAATGTATGTCAATTTTTACCTCTCTATCTGCATTATTCCGTGGTTTATTAAGTTTTCAAATTTATACTGACTTTTTGATCACCCCGTACATTACTGCTGTTGAACTTCACCTTATGGAAGCATTACAAATAATACTTATAGACTATTTCTCGGTACCAGATTCTTCGAAGATGATGGGCAGCGATTGCGCTGCAGATCCACGTAGTAGCGCGTCCTCTCCCTTCAGAAGCGTCGCCAGCAAGGCTGCTCGGCCAGCCAGCCGCGTGAGTTGCGATCGCGTCCGCCCCACCCCGCGGCGCCGTACGTTATGCTAGGGCAGGGCAGTGCAGGCAGGGGCCCGGCCGGTAATTGGCCGTGTCCCTGAGATGTGGTCACGTGCCGCTGGCGGGATTGGTGGGCGCCGTGTATCGCTAACGACGATAACTCGGTCCCTGCGCTAATGCGCAGATTCGCACGTCGCGCACGTACACAGCCCTCACGCGTCGTCTCCGCTCTGCCGTCGCAGTCCCGGACCGCGCGCCTCCTGCGGTGCGTCACCACAGGCTCCTGCTGACTCCCCAGCTATTAGAGTTCGTTACGGACCGAGCCATAAGTCGACTCGTACAGGATGAAAGGCTTAGGGGGCTCTTTTCCCTCACCTCTGCCTTGTGTAATACTCTCCGACTTCCGAGTTATTTACATTGGTTTTCATCTACTACTGCCATACTCAAAACACACAAAGAAAACGACTTTTTTGCTATAATCATTCTGTCTGACTGATCAGACGAATTATGCACGCATTACTGACAAAGGTGTTAGGAGCTAGGTAATTAATATGAAAACTTCTTGAAGGACACATTAACACTAGGAGAACCACATTGGTTGTTTTCAACCCACGTAGGTATGTCGAGGGCGCTATCCCCTCCGTAATCATCGCAGGTCCAAACGCTCCTGTCCCTTTTAATCATTTATCAGATTGTACAAGTCACAAAAATTTCATTTCCATAGCGCACCTAGATGTATGAAAAAAATGATCTGTCATATTTGAAGTACCGCGTGTGTCATTTTTGATCCTCACTCAGTTTAACGAAATTTGATGTCTACAGGGAGGTCCATTGATCGTCACTGGACCAAATGTCTCACGACATAAGCGTCAAACAAAAAAACTACAAAGAACGAAACTTGTCTAGCTTGAAGGGGGAAACCAGATGGCACTATGGTTGGCCTACTAGAAGGCGCTGCCATAGGTCAAACGGGTATCAACTGCGTTTTTTAAACAGGAACACCATATTCGAGTAGTACGTAAAGAAATATGAATGTTTTGGTTGGACCACTTTTTTCGCTTTGTAATAGATGGCGCTGTAATAGTCACAAACATATGGCTCACAATTTTAGACGAACACTTCGTAACAGGTAGGTTTTTTTAATTAAAATACAGAACGTAGGTAGGTTTGAACGTTTTATTTCGGTTGTTCCAATGTGATACATGTACTTTCGTGAACTTATCATTTCTGAGAACGCATGCTGCTACAGCATGATTACCTGTAAATACCACATTAATGCAATAAATACTCAAAATGATGTCCGTCAACCTCAATGCATTTGGCAATACGTGTAACGACGTTCCTCTCAACAGCGAGTAGTTCGCCTTCCGTAATGTTCGCACATGCATTGACAATGCGCTGATGCATGTTGTCAGGCGTTGTCGGCGGATCACGATAGCAAATATCCTTCAACTTTCCCCACAGAAAGAAATCCGGGGACGTCAGACCCGGTGAACGTGCGGGCCATGGTATGGTGCTTCGACGACCAATTCACCTGTCATGAAATATGCTATTCAGTACCGCTTCAACCGCACGCAAGCTATGTGCTGGACACCCATCATGTTGGAAGTACATCGCCGTTCTATCATGCAGTCAAACATGTTGTAGTAACATCAGTAGAATATTTCGTAGGAAATCAGCATACATTGCACCATTTAGATTGCCATCGATAAAATGGGGACCTATTATCCTTCCTCACATAATGCTGCACCATACATTAACCCGCCAAGGTCGCTGATGTTCCACTTGTCGCAGCCATCGTGGATTTTCCGTTTTCCAATAGTCCATATTATGCTGGTTTACGTTACCGCTATTGGTGAATGAGGCTTCGTCGCTAAACAGAATGCGTGCAACAAATCTGTCATCGTCCCGTAATTTCTGTTGTGCCCAGTGGCAGAACTGTACACGACGTTCAAAGTCGTCGCCACGCAATTCCTGGTGCATAGAAATATGGTACGGGTGCAATCGATGTTGATGTAGCATTGTCAACACCGACGTTTTTTAGATTCCCGATTCTCTCGCAATTTGTCTGCTACTGATGTGCGGATTAGCCGCGACAGCAGCTAAAACACCTACTTGGGCATCATCATTTGTTGCAGGGCGTGGTTGACGTTTCACATGTGGCTGAACACTTCCTGATTCCTTAAATTACGTAATTATCCGGCGAATGGTCCGGACACTTGGATGATGTCGTCCAGGATACCGAGCAGCATACATAGCACATGCCTGTTGGGCATTTTGATCACAACAGCCATACACCAACACGTAATCGACCTTTTCCGCAATTTGTATACGGTCCATTTTAACACGGATAAAGTATCACGAAGCAAATACCGTCCGCACTGACGGAATGTTACGTAATACAACGTACTTATTCGTTTATGACTATTACAGCGCCATCTGTGACAAAGCGAAAAAAGTTGTCCAACTAAAACATTCATATTTCTTTACGTACTACACGAATATGTAATAGGAAATGGGGGTTCCTATTTAAAAAAAAAACGCAGTTGATATCCGTTTGACCTATGGCAGCGCCATCTAGCGAGCCAACCATAGCGCCATCTGGTTTCCCCCTTCAAGCTCGACGAGTTTCGTTGTTTCTAGTTTTTTCGTTTGATGCTTATTTCGTGAGATATTGACCCGGTCACTATCAATGGACCACCCTCTATAACATCAGTTTTCAGTCTAAATATTTTCTGCGCATGTGGAATCCACTCCCTGGCGAGGAAATTGAGAGTTCTAGTGGCACCAAGTGGATGCGGATTGAATGAGCCACCCGACAAAGCAGGTAGGTGCAGCGCTCAAAATGTGTTTCGGGAGACACCAAGGCCAACGATATCCGCCAAACGACAAGTTGTAGTTAACTAGCCAGGCTCTGCATTGTGAATAATTGTCAGCGAGCCGATCCTCAATCCGATAAATTATACTGAAGAAAAGGCTCGCAGCACAGTTGCTAATAGTGAGTGCTTCCTAAGCCTGAAACATTTAGATGCTTTCATTGAATTACTGTACACTCACGTAGCATATGGTGGTTGGGGTATTTAATACAAAGACATATGGAGAAATACGTGGGACCGCCTTTCTGTCAGAGCACTGTGCCAAAGAACACACGTGCAGTAATATGCTATCAGGTTTGATTCTATGTCAGCAAGGAGACAACGCAATGAAAGTGATATTTTTGCCTTGCCTGAGAAATATGGAACCTATTTCATTACAACTGCATTGCCTGCTACAAGGCAGGCGAGAACATGACAGTCGACAAGCAGCTGTATCCTTACAAGTCCTAGTACATGCCGAGTAAACTTGATAAGTGTGGGATAAAATACCGACTTTTTTGTGATGCTGACAAGCGCTGCTTCCTAAATGGATTCGCTTATAGTGGCAAATACGAAACTTGTGATCCGGTTCAAATGGTTCAAATGGCTCTGAGCACTATGGGACTTAACATCTGTGGTCATCAGTCCCCTAGAACTTAGAACTACGTAAACCTAACTAAACTAAGGACATCACACACATCCATGCCCGAGGCAGGATTCGAACCTGCGACCGTAGCAGTCGCGCGGTTCCGGACTGAAGCGACTAGAACTGCTAGACCACCGCGGCCGGCCTCGTGATCCGGGCAAGAGTTTTGATCACCATGTTGCTGAGAAGTTGGCACAGCCATTAGCGGTGAGATTTTATCTCATAGTAGCATATGAGCTCGCTCCCCCTACGAACTCCAGACAGGAGCCAATCCCCCATGCAGGCAATCGGTACTGGTGCTGATCAACTTGAAAATAGAAAGCGTTGTCAAACTGAAGTTTCCTGCGAAGAACGAAGGGGGACTAAACACGTTTCAAGGGCAAAAGCTGCCAAGCCAAAGCTTTCGTCGAATAAAAAAAATGGCTCTGAGCACTATGGGACTTAACTTCTGAGGTCATCAGTCCCCTAGAACTTAGAACTACTTAAACCTAACTAACCTAAGGACATCACACACATCCATGCCCGAGGCAGGATTCGAACCTGCGACCGTAGCGGTCGCGCTGTTCCAGACTGTAGCGCCTAGAACCGCTCGGCCACCCCGGCCGGCTCTCGTCGAATATCTGAGCTGTGAGCCCGTCCCAGCTTAGACAATTCTCTCCACTCCTTTGTTCCTATATCTTTCTAAATATTTACATTTCTGGAGTGATTCTATTTGTTCTTATGTGTTTGTTCCTTGATTACAATAAGCAAGGCAACACAATGGTATTTTAGTCACATGCTTCATTTAGAATCGCTTACAAATATTCGTTACTTACCTCATTTGTCTGTAAAAGTACTATTAGTACTCACGCAAAAAGTATGTTTTGACTCTTTTTCAATATTTTTATAGAGAAAACCCGTGTAACATTGTTTTACTTACTTGTGTAATGATGTTTTATGAAAGACTGAAGAACTTTTTCTGTAAAATTTAGAAAGAAAAACGTTTGTTTCTGAAAATTTATCTTTCACATTATAATATTCATTTTATGGACCAAATTATATTTTGGTTCCACATTTGTGTCTTCCTGAAAGTACTGTTGACATGACGATATCGAAAACACCACCCAAATATCAATAAAACAGTGGTTTCCTGCTGTGGATCAGAAATGACCCACGTGATACTTTCAGGGATATGACAAAGTCTGATACTTCCAATGTTAAAAAAGATGGGCGTATAGCAAAAAGGCTCAATATTTATCCGCGTTTCCCGGGCAACAGACTATTACTGGTTTGCTGCACATTGAAACAAACCTGTACCATTGTGTTACCTGATCGATGTTAGTCGGAGATTTATCTCTGTTTATGAACCGTTCGATACAATTCACATTTTGACGGTGTCTCTTTGAAAAATGCGTATCTTACTTTCATTGTGGGAGTTTTCTGGAGCATGATATTGTTTTGAGATTAATATCTGGAATTTCATTCATCTTTTTATATTCTTCCGATTCCATTTTGAAAATCTATTACTTTCTCTATCATGTTGCTTTTGAAAATGTTAATTCTGCAACGAAACGGCATCTTCGTCTTTCGCCATTTGAGAATTTAACAACATTTAGATACCCAAGCCTACGTTACTAAATTATGCCCAAGACTATTTAACTGAATTTTTACAGTAAACTTGTTTGTATCTTTAATTTTATCTCTTTCTGTAAATATGAACTTACACTTTATGTAAATATTCATCTCTGATTCATTGCACGAACTAATCATGCTGTCTTCGGTTACTGTGTGTCTTGTACGAGTTTTTGGGAGAGTCTGTGGTGTGTGCTGGTAGAGGAAAGATGTGGTCAGGCATGGCTGCGACTTGCGTCCACGTCCGATGTACAGTAACTTTCGTCTTGTGAACTGAAATTGTCAAATATGTGTGAAGTGCAAATATTAACTTTAGTGACACAGAAATTAAGAAAAAGAGTGTAAATACGTCCAACTGAAAGCAATGTTTATTTCCAACTACATTCAGACTGTTATATGATATTAATGAGAGTAATAATTTCTTAATAACCAGAGTGTCTCCATGGAAACTTATCAGACCCGGCCTTCTTACATCATCGTCTTGCAGATTGTTGGACGAAGTGCTGAGCCACCAATTCTATGAGAAAATCAACATGAGTTTCTCCATTGTTTTGCTCTTCATACAATAACCATTTTAAAGTGAATCTCTACATTTCCGTTTCCCATCAAGTACTAATATACGTCAGGCTGTACTAATACATAAACATTATCATTTATCTGACTGTTAATGGCACGAAGGGAAGGGGTTGTTTGAAACATATAGGCTTAATTAATTAGTTAATTTGTTACATATTCCGTGATTCAGTTTCACGATCAACCTTACGCTGCAGAATGAATATTCTCCATCGACATAGGTTTCAACCCTGTCACATTTCTCTCTACAGGGTGTTACAAAAAGGTACGGCCCAACTTTCAGGAAACATTCCTGACACACATAGAAAGAAAATATGTTATGTGGACATGTGTCCGGAAACGCTTACTTTCCATTTTAGAGCTCATTTTATTACTTCTCTTCAAATCACATTAATCATGGAATGGAAACACACAGCAACAGAACGTACCAGCGTGACTTCAAACTCTTTGTTACAGGAAATGTTCAAAATGTCCTCCGTTAGCGAGGATACATGCATCCACCCTCCGTCGCATGGAATCCCTGATGCGATGATGCAGCCCTGGAGAATGGCGTATTGTATTACAGCCGTCCACAATACGAGCAAGAAGAGTATCTACATTTGGTACCGGGGTTGCGTAGACAAGAGCTTTCAAATGCCTCCATAAATGAATAGTCAAGAGGGTTGAGGTAAGGAGAGCGTGGAGGCCATGGAATTGGTCCGCCTCTACGAAACTAAAATGAGCTCTAACATGGAAATTAAGCGTTTCCGGACACATGTCCACATAATATCTTTTCTTTATTTGTGTGTGAGGAATGTTTCCTGAAAGTTTGACCGTACCTTTTTGTAACACCCTGTATAACGAGTTGCGTGGAAATCGTGTTAACTTCTCTACAAGGGTATACAGATGTATCAGGTATTTTGTTTACAGTGGTGGGCAATCATGCCCAGGTAAATCGCCAAAACATGCACTACTGGTCTGTTGACAGGTAGAACGTTAGCGTCTGGAGCATAAACGTCTGACGTATTGTGTGGAATAGTGAACCATCAGCTGATAGGCCCGTTTTCCGTAGCGGAACACTGAACGCGCACAAGTATCGCAGCCTCCTAACAGACCATACTGCACGGATGCTAGAAGACGTTTCTCTACAGACTAGGAGGAACCTGTGGTACCAAAATGATGGCTGTCCAGTCCATAGAGCACGAAGTTTTACAGTATGTCTTGAGTAATTGTTTCCAAATCATTAGATTGGACGTGTGCTGTCTGCAAGGACGTACCAACTAAACCCAATGATATGCATCGACGTATTACTGCAGTCTGCTCGGAGATCTCCGATGAAATGATAGCACTTGTACAGCAGCTGTTCTATACCAG
Source organism: Schistocerca cancellata (assembly GCF_023864275.1). Lineage (NCBI taxonomy): Eukaryota > Metazoa > Arthropoda > Insecta > Orthoptera > Acrididae > Schistocerca > Schistocerca cancellata. The sequence continues at coordinate 1,007,191,251 of NC_064626.1, forward strand.
ACTGGAATCGTGTACGAGGGGTGGGGATAAAGAAACCGGACTAACACCAAAATTATTTATTGAAAAACATACACAACTTAAATGTTGTCACCTTCAATGTAATCCCTGCCCCGATCCCTGCACCGCTCCAAGAGTTGGAAGCATTGATACAAGTCTGTTATTCTGTTGAGGAGGCTCGTCGCTTTTTCCTTCACTACAACTACGGACTCGAACCTGATTTCTCTGAGCACAGACTTCAGTTGTAGGAACAGAAAGAATTAGCATTGTGCTAGGTTCCATCACTGGCATGTTGTTTCCGGACAAAAACCTCTTCACAGACATTACGTTATGAACCCGGGCATCTTGATGAAGAATCCATGAGTGATTCTTCCATCGATCTCGTCTCCTTCCTCACAGAGGGTCTTCAGAACTATTACATTATAAGCTTTGCTTTGATCATGCGCGCTTTCGTCTTCCTAAGGGATTGAGGGCTCTTTCAGTACGTGGGTTATCACTTAGTCCCTGGAATATTCATGTTTCATGACGTGTAATTACTTTGCTGAGGTAATCAGGGTCACATTAAATGTTTTCAAGAGTGTCATCATAGCAACCCACTCTAATGTTGCTCGTTTGCAAGAATTTTTTGCACCACTTCAGCACAAATATTTGTCACGCCCAGATCACCGTGAAAAATATGTCTTATGGAACCTTATTGATGCAAGAAGGTTCTAAAATTCCTCGAACGCTTAGGCGGCGGTCTTCTCGAACAATTGAACTAGCGGTCTTCACATTCTCTTCAATTGTCTAACTGGAAGTACGGCCCGGTTTCGGCTCATGTCTGACCTACCTCTAACCCACTCGAAAACTTGCATACGAGATAGACACTGATCACCATAAATTTGTTTCAACAAATCAGAAGGTCCTGTGGCGCATTTTTCAAGTTTTGTAGGAATTTGAAGTTAACACATTGTTCCACTTCAGATCGTAGCATAATTCTAATGGCGTTCAGACACACCCGTTTCTATGAAGTCTCACAGCCAGACTAACCACCACAGCGACGTGAAATTTTGTACGCGTGTCGGAGAGAGCCCCAAGGTTATTCCCCCAGTCTTGTTTTTGTCATCGACGAAATCAGAAATGCGAACAGCGACCAGACCTGTTTCTTTTTTGCCACACCTCGTATTGCTGCTGCCGGTGGATTTTTTGAACACACACAATGATGGACAGTTGTGCCGTTCCTGCTCGGAATCCGCATAACTAGTGTATGCACTTGTGCTATTCTTTAGTGTGTGCTACCACAGGTATTGTACAGGTGTCAATGTGGGAAGTTTTCAATATACGATATCTCGTAAATGTCTCGGACTAGAATACTGCAACAAACACCACTGACTTTCTAATTTACCCTACTTTATGCCCCAAAAAAGGCACTGTCCCCTTTCAAGAAGTGTATATTATCACAGAAGGTACACTTCATAAATTTTATTACAATCTGTTTATTGGCTAAGAATACGAGCAGCTGACTACCAACTTCTCGTCACGTCCGTGTGCGTCAATACAGCATAAAAATAGGCAAAGCTGCTATTTATATTGCCTTGACAACAGACTACACTACTTTCAAATTTCTAACTATCCTTCGTTGAGTGCCTTGCACCCTTTTTTTCTTCCCTTTACCGCCGTATTCATACTTCTTCTTTTGCGCAGACGCATCTCGGCCAGTAGCATGGAGAGATAGACGTTGCTTAGATGACACTCAGATAAATCCGTATATTTTCTAACAAATCAGTCTATATGTTGGTCATAATTGAAGCTAGTGTCGGCTTTACTCCTGGTCATGACATTGGACTGGCTGTAGTCTTAGAAATTTACGTGAAAAATTGATTTTTGGGACCTAGTCCACATGATTAAGCAGTACACAGTGTACTCACTTAGTTTTAGTATGAAATCTGAGAGAGAGGTGAGACAATAAGCTCTCGGTATGAACCTAAGAAATTCATAGAATCGTAGTGAAGCTTGAGTCAATGTTTGAAACAAAATCTCAGAACGTTACGCAAAAAGAGATGGTGGTTTACAGTGCTACCTTGAAGAACACATCTAATATAAATTAAACTTTGTGGAGATTATTATCACAAAATGTGTATTAAATAATGCCCCTCCACTGGGAACTATACGGTGATAAGTCAAAGCATTATGACCACTGCCCACCGCGACATTGGATGCCGCCAAGTGGCGTTGCGCGCACATGACACGGGAACATAAGTATGTAAGTGGAGCAGACACGGAGGAGGGATCACCCTAGCGAAGATATGGGCTGCAAATGGGGAGATTCATTGAAATAAGCGACATTGACAGAGGGTAGATTATTATTACGCAGGTTCGGTATCTAGTATCTCGAAAACTGCGAAGTTGGTCTAATGTCCACGAGCTATTGTGAGCGTCTACAGAAAGAGGTAGATGGACAGTGAAACTACCACTAGGTGCTAAACGGCCCTTCACAGAGTGGGGTTCGGAGATTTATCTTGTCTGTAACGTAGGATAGATTGTGTCACCTCTGCCGGAACAGCACAATGTTGGTGCACCAACTAGTGTTTCGGAGCACATCGTACATCGTACCACCCGCACGTTTTCACATGTTGACCCAACGACATCGTCAATTACAACTGCAGTAGCAAGTGACCATCAGGACGGCCGTCGATCAATGGAAACGTGTCGGCTCTTCGGATGCATCTTTTTGGTACACTAGGTCGATGGTCGTCTGCACAAACGCTTTCATCGAGGTGTATGGTGGCTCGAAACGTGCAGCGCGCCAACGACGCAGACTGGTGGGAGCAGTATTAGGCTATGCGAGATATCCTCTGACCTTGCATGGGGCCTGTGGTAGTAATCGAAGACATGCTGACAGCTACGAATCACCTGGATCCATTCGTGCTTATGACTTCCCCGACGGCGTGTCTCGGAGCCAAAACCGTGTTACAATGGTTCTAAAAGCATGATGTAAATCCTATGGATCAAATCTGGGTCGCTATCGGAAGCCATCACCGTGTACGCAAGTCAGAATTACGTGAAGTGTGCGCAAACATCTATTTTTTTATTTTTTATTTATTTATTTATTTATTTATTTATTTATTTTTTTTTTTTGTCATCAGTCTACGGACTGGTTTGATGCGGCCCGCCACGAATTCCTTTCCTGTGCTAACGTCTTCATCTCAGAGTAGCACTTGCAACCTACGTCCTCAATTATTTGCTTGACGTATTCCAATCTCTGTCTTCCTCTGCAGTTTTTGCCTTCTACAGCTCCCTCTAGTACCATGGAAGTCATTCCCTCATGTCTTAGCAGATGTCCTATCATCCTGTCCCTTCTCCTTATCAGTGTTTTCCACATATTCCTTTCCTCTCCGATTCTGCGTAGAACCTCCTCATTCCCTACCTTATCAGTCCACCTAACTTTCAACATTCGTCTATAGCACCACATCTCAAATGCTTTGATTCTCTTCTGTTCCGGTTTTCCCACAGTCCATGTTTCACTACCATACAATGCTGTACTCCAGACGTACATCCTCAGAAATGTCTTCCTCAAATTAAGGCCGGTATTTGATATTAGTAGACTTCTCTTGGCCAGAAATGCCTTTTTTGCCATAGCGACTCTGATTTTGATGTCCTCCTTGCTCCGTCCGTCATTGGTTATTTTACTGCCTAGGTAGCAGAATGCCTTAACTTCATTGACTTCGTGACCATAAATCCTGATTTTAAGTTTCTCGCTGTTCTCATTTCTACTACTTCTCATTACCTTCGTGTTCCTCCGATTTACTCTCAAACCAGACTGTGTACTCATTAGACTGTTGATTCAGTTCAGCAGATCATTTAATTCTTCTTCACTTTCACTCAGGATAGCAATGTCATCAGCGAATCGTATCATTGAATCCTTTCACCTTGTATTTTAATTCCACTCCCCAACCTTTCTTTAATTTCCATCATTGCTTCCTCGATGTACAGATTGAAGAGTAGGGGCGAAAGGCTACAGCCTTGTCTTACATCCTTCTTAATACGAACACTTCGTTCTTGATCGTCCACTCTTATTATTCCCTCTTGGTTGTTGTACATATTGTATATAACCCGTCTCTCCCTATAGCTTACCCATACCTTTTTCAGAATCTCGAACAGCTTGCACCATTTTATATTGTCGAACGCTTTTTACAGGTCGACAAATCATATGAAAGTGTCTTGATTTTTCTTTAGCCTTGCTTCCATTATTGGCCGTAACGTCAGAATTGCCTCTCTCGTCCCTCTACTTTTCCTAAAGCCAAACAGATCGTCACCTAGCGCATTCTCAATTTTCTTTTCCATTCTTCTGTATATCATTCTTGTAAGCAGCTTCCGACAATCATATCTTTTTCGATGTCTTCACATTTTTCCTGCAGCCGTTTCGTCTTAGCTTCCCTGCATTTCCTATTTATTTCATTCCTCAGCGGCTTGTATTTCTGTATTACTGATTTTCCCGGAACATGTTTGTACTTCCTCCTTTCATCAATCAACTGAAGTATTTCTTCTGTTACCCATGGTTTCTTCGCAGCTACCTTCTTTGTACCTATGTTTTCCTTCCCAAATTCTGTGATGGCCCTTTTTAGAGATGCCCACTCCTCTTCAACTGTACTGCCTACTGCGCTATTGCTTATTGCTGTATCTATAGTGTTAGAGAACTTCAAACGTATCTCGTCATTCCTTAGTACTTCCGTATCCCACTTCTTTGCGTATTGATTCTTCCTGACTAATGGCTTGAACTTCAGCCTACTCTTCATCACTACTATATTGTGATCTGAGTCTATATCTGCTCCTGGGTACGCCTTACAATCCAGTATCTGATTTCGGAATCTCTGTCTGACCATGATGTAATCTAATTGAAATCTTCCCGTATCTCCCGGCCATTTCCAAGTATACCTCCTCCTCTTGTGGTTCTTGAATAGGGTATTCGCTATTACTAGCTGAAACTTGTTACAGAACTCAATTAGTCTTTCTCCTCTTTCATTCCTTGTCCCAAGCTCCTTCCCCTACAACTGCATTCCAGTCGCCTATGACTATTAGATTTTCGTCCCCCTTTACATACTGCATTACCCTTTCAATATCCTCATACACTTTCTCTGTCTGTTCATCTTCGGCTTGCGACGTCGGCATGTATACCTGAACTATCGTTGTCGGTGTTGGTCAGCTGTCGATTCTGATTAGAACAACCCGGTCACTGAACTGTTCACAGTAACACACCCTCTGCCCAACCTTCCTATTAATAACGAATCCTACACCTGTTATACCATTTTCTGCTGCTGTTGATATTACCCGATACTCACCTGACCAGAAATCCTTGTCTTCCTTCCACTTCACTTCACTGACCCCTACTATATCTAGATGGAGCCTTTGAATTTCCCTTTTCAGATTTTCTAGTTTCCCTACCACGTTCAAGCTTCTGACATTCCACGCCCCGACACGTAGAACGTTATCCTTTCGCTGATTATTCAGTCTTTTTCTTATGGTAACCTCCCCCTTGGCAGTCCCCTCCCGGAGATCCGGATGGGGGACTATTCCGGAATCTTTTGCCAATGGAGAGATCATCATGACACTTCTTCAATTACAGGCCACATGTCCTGTGGATACACGTTACGTGTCTTTAATGCAGTGGTTTCCATTGCCTTCTGCATCCTCATGTCGTTGATCATTGCTGATTCTTCCGCCTTTAGGGGCAGTTTCCCACCCCTAGGACAAGAGAGCGCCCTGAACCTCTATCCGCTCCTCCGCCCTCTTTGACAAGGCCGTTGGCAGAATGAGGCTGACTTCTTATGCCGGATTATTTATCAAAATTTAGGCAGTGGCAGGGATCGAACCTGGGACCGGAGACGTTTTTGATTATGAATCAAAGACGCTACCCCTAGACCACGGGTATCACCCTAGTGATCACATCTAGTGACACATAAATCCAAAAACGTATCAATAAACTCACGGATCTCTGATGCGCAGAATCAGTGATGTATTTCGTTCCAGAGACGAACAGATGAGCTATTAAGGAGGTGGTCATAACGTTTTGGCTCATCAGTGTATATAGTCAGCATCAGTATGATGCTTGTTTGACCCCACGGGCATGAATACGCTCTTATTTTCATAATGGTGTGGAAGAAGCCAACAGCCTCAAAATATCATCTAGAGGTTTTTGGTGGCTTATATGAAGCTACACGTACTTCTTTCAGACGGTTAAGGGGGTTAGAGAACCGGGCAAACCAGTGAAGGTCCCGTACGTACCTCAAGACGTTTGTAATTCAAAGTGGTAAGAGGGGTCCTGTATTATCCTGCCGAAATATAGTATTTGCCACATTGGTAATGACGGGGTGTGATAAGATACTTAACCATTCTTCCTACTTACTGAGAAATATTCAGGCTCCCTTCAACAACAACCAAATGTCCTATTGTTATATCCAATAGCTCGCCACAGCTTGTTACGAGGAGTCAGCATTTTCTCGAATAGCTGCTTTCTGTGACACTTCACCATCTCGTTTATGGACACGTTTCGTCGCTCTCAGAGCCAAAAACAGAAGCGACACTAGTCGCTAAACAACACAGCGAGCTACTTAGTGTCCCAATAGAAACTGCAAACAGCGCAAGTATCAGTAGTCCGTGGTATAGTGTCAGCGGTAAACGATACATGGCAACTGAAGATTTCAACCTACATTGCAGTTATCTGTCCCCGACGGTTCGTCGTGACAATCTGCCTTTAACCTGTACCTGGGTTCAGCTGTTTTCATTCGTCTATTCGTCAGTCAGTTGAACAATGCTGGCCGGCCGGTGTGGCCGTGCGGTTCTAAGCGCTTCAGTTTGGAACCGCGTGACCTCTACGGTCGCAGGTTCGAATCCTGCCTCGGGCATGGATGTGTGTGATGTCCTTCGGTTAGTTAGGTTTAAGTAGTTCTAAGTTCTAGGGGACTGATGACCTCAGAATTTAAGTCCCATAGTGCTCAGAGCCGTTTTGAACAATGCTACGATGTAGCCTTGGTCTACTCATTCTGAAAGAACCCGTGATTACTGTTCTTCAAATACTGTTGCCCTCGGTCCAGCGCATTCTGTAATCATTACACTGTACTATCTTTCGCTATGGTGCTCCCCTCACGTCAATCATTTGACCTTACTCAAAGTTGAAAGTCGGTTACTAACTACGCGTGAATGTCGCCTGAGCAGTCTTTGTTGCCATTTCCACCTGAAATCTTGCAGCGACGTTGGACGTGTCCAGTAGACATCATGTACTCATGTCATTCTTCATCTGTAGGAATGAAGTTTCCTGCAGTGAAAATACTGAAAATAAGATCGCGTAATGCTGAAATTTTAATCTACGTATCATACAGGCCTAAAGATGCTTTTTGGTAACCTATATGTAATTGTCAACCTATATGTAATAGTCAATAACACTAAATACACGAATTTGCATACACGTAATGAAGTTTAGTAAATTTTTCGTTAACACGCTCTTGCCGGCGTGTAACAGCGGTGCCTCACGCACGACTTTACCAATTATGCTACCTGCAACACAATAGCGTATGATGTGTTACCGTCACCCAGGTGCAACGAACATCTGTGAAACCAATTTTGTGTTACCCACCAACGTGAGAGCTTTCTGAATAAATGAGATATCCCATAATTTACAATTAATTTAGTATAAAATCATTAATGTGATCTCTCGCTAGTTTAAAAGCTACAGAAGGTCACTACATTACAATAATAGCCTAATTTAATCTTCAACTTCATCGTGCAGTTAAATGCCCTACCTGAATGGGTAGGTGAGGTGAAGAGAGATGCAGCGGAAGCTGGAATTACGCCGCAGGTAGCCGACAGTAGAAGAGAGTTCAGAAGCAGAGTAACAGTAGAAAATAGTCTGAAGAGAAATCACCAAACGGTTTATTTCCAACGAGGAGGAAAAAAAAAAAGCCGATCAATGATGAGGTCTTGGGAGGAAACAGAAGAAAAGCCAAAAATTCTTAAGTTCTTTGCGGTCCATAGTAGGTGAAATTTGAAAAAAAAAGCAGCCTACGACGTTTGAATTCCACCGCCAGATCACGGTGAGAAACAAGAAAAGCAGTGCTGCCAGATGAAGGGAAGCATGAATACACATGCCGCCCCAAATTGAGAAGCACAGTTTTCAGCTCCTGCGTGGTCGTGTTAACACAAGAAAGAGTTCAGACTAATAGTGAGTGATTCATCTGTTTGATTTTTGATATGCTTCCCAAAACTCCACATAGCAATAAGGTCACGAAGAAGGAAAGAGGAGCATGTTGTGATGGCTCTTCGACGTCCAAATTGTTGTGATTGAATGCATAGTTGGGACTGGACTAGTTCGGGAAAGGAAAGCCTCCGCACTCTTACTTTACTTTTTCTCTTTTTAATAATACATCTAAGCTCTTACGATGTAGACGATTATCAGACACTTCTTTACCTGTCTGTAGCCTGCTTCAGTTGCTATTTCGTCCATTGTTCTGTAGAACTACAATATAATGGCAGCCCGTAGCATGTTCTGTTTGCAACTACCAATGCTTCAGAACTAGAACTTCGTCCCATATGACCATTTTTATTTTTTTGCTTAACTGTTTTCAGGATTGAAACAGCGAATTTCTTGCGTGTAAGAAAGTCTGCACTAATTTTAAGTGCCAAATTTATGTCTGTAATATTTATGTCTGTAAGATTTTGATTCCACTCAATATGATATCCACAGTGCCACTTACCGTATGTTTCCCAATTTGGATTGCTATTCGACTAGTTGAAAGACCAAGATGATAACACCCGTGTTAAGAAGAAAGAACTGGATGACATGACAGGTGTTAATGCATCAGTGTATGATATATATTGCGCTGGAAGGAACCGTAGAGGACGAAAGCTATATGGTAAACAGAGATTGGAATGGATGTTGTCTGTAGGTGGCTCGTCGAATTCTTTAAGTTCAAAAATGGCTCTGAGCACTATGGGACTTAACATCTTAGGTCATCAGTCCCCTAGAACTTAGAACTACTTAAACCTAACCAACCTAAGGACATCACACACATCCATGCCCGAGGCAGGATTCGAACCTGCGACCGTAGCAGTCGCGCGGTTCCGGACTGAGCGCCTAGAACCGCGAGACCACCGCGGCCGGCATTCTTTAAGTCATTATACCTTACCGATATTCTTAGAAATAAACTACCGCTGATTAAGGGTTTAATTGGAAAAGCCAGATTCTTACTATGATTTATCAAGAGAAAAGTCTCCTTCATTGGTAAATCTTGTAATGAAAAGAATCTCCTTTAATATCCCTTCGGTACAGAAATTAGGAAGCCAACGGTGCAATAAGTCAGCGTTATTCACTAAGTTTTTATAGGTTACCAAGTAGAGAAATTTGACTCGCTGCCTGCGTGAAACAATAAAATTATGATTAAGAGCCTGTCGTAAAATTCTTTATTTCTCTCCTATTTTTGAGCGGTACGACTGCAGCGTCGAAGCTAAATACCTGGACCCTTATTGTAAGGTGACCAAACTTCCCTCGTTTAAACGGAATCTTAGTCGGAGCTTTGCAGAACATGACAAAAATAATAAATAAAATACATGCCCTTCCGATATTCTAGAACAGTATTAATTTTATTTTTCTGTTTTTGACGTCTTTGACCATTATCATCGCGACGTGCAGATGTCATCTGGTGATGGCCCAAGAAGCCAAAACCGGTTGCTGCAGTAGCAAACACTGTAACAGATCGAAAGGTATTTTATATTTACAAATTATAGAGCACAGCAATCAGTCGTCCCTTTTTTAGTAGGTTTTATTTGGCCAACCTAGATTATGCCTAGTTCCTAGCCATTATCAATGCACTATTTTCTAGTATCTACACATGTCAGTTCCCTGTTGTTCGGGCATCAGTCACAGTTCTTTGAATACTAATAGTAAATCTCTATTGGCCAAATAAAACTTACTAAAAATGGACGACTGATTGCTGCGCTTTATATTTGTAAGTATCACAGTTGCTGAGTGCACCAACTTTCCTAACGGAAGGTAACCTGAAAAAGTGTTTTTATTATATTTTTTCTGTTGTACACTGTCAGTCATTCGAATGATTTGGCACAGTCTTTCATCCCTTCATGTTTTGTGCTAACCCACATATTTACTGCACTCAATGTGTATTACCAATTCTGAGATCGTCTACTTGTTCAAATTTTTTCCTACGCTTTCCTTACAGTATCGAAATACTTAATGTTGGATGCTATTCTAACATTACCTCCTTCTAAAAGGTATGTTTTTTAGAATACTTTTCCTGCCTTTTCTTCCTTGTTACTGAATTTTCTCCTTTATCGTATTCTATTCTTATTGTCCCTTTTTCTCTGGTTTCCTCTTGGTTTCACTTCCAAACAGTGTTGTGCTCCAGATGATCATTTTCAGCATCTTTTTATTCAATTCCATGTTAACATCTAATGTCAACAGGGTCCTTCGGTTGGAGAAGCCTTACTTTATCTGTACAGTTTAATTCAGATGTCCCTCTTTCCCCTACTTACTTATATCATATAGTAACCTAGGTAATAGACCTCTATCACTTCATCTTTTGTCCGTTCCTCAGTCCTGTTATTTCGTTAGTCGTCTTTGTTGTATTCAACATTTTTGTCTTTGCTTTCTATTGTTCGGCCATCTGTAGAACCGTAGTGTTGATATGTACTACCTACCTCCCCATCTCTGTGCTGAAATTTTCTTACACATATTTGAATGGTTTTTGACATACGAGTTAGATAACAGTAGTATTACTTACAGTCAATCCCTTACTTCGGACAAGAAATGTATTTCCGACCTTCAATTTTTATTACCGCTGTTTGTTTGCTGAGGAGCAGTAGCTTTGCGATGCTGCTCAGTGACACGAAGTTAACTTTTACGACCAAGCTACCCCGTTTCCTAAAATTACGTGACACCAGCTAGATGAAGCAGTGAGCTTGGACACCTTGCAACGTCTCTCGTCCGTGGCAGTCCTCCTGAGATAAGAGGAACCGCTAACTAGCTCGTTGATTGTAAGCGGCTTTGGTGGTAATTAAACATTCATTGGAACGCACCATGTGATAACAACCATAATGTCTTCATTTACGGCCCCATAGACGAGTGATTATGACCGTATTAACTGCGCCTTTGATTACTTTGAGAGAGAGAGCAATTATTTTGACATTATGCTGCAACTAAATTGCACTTATTATGAGCTCATTTAGTGGTAGACACAAAGAGGGAAGTGGAAAACGTAAAGAATTTAAATAGTATGAGAAAAGAGGGAAATAATTAGGTAAACAATTAGAAGGTAATGGTATACTGAATTCAAGCTTTGACTACGCCGCAGAAACACGCCATATTCCAGCTACCTCAATACGACGAACTCGAAATAATTGAAAATGATACAGCGGACACACAGGACCTACAACAATAAAATTTGATTGGAAAATGTTGTTCTGTAGTAGCTGTAGGAGCAATCGTGGATCGTATAAACCTAACATTTTTCTGGGTTACATCTGCATTTGTGTTGGAAATACTATCGAAAGCCTTAACCGGCTCGTCTGAGGCTTTTTGAGATACAAATAAATGTTGCTAATCTTCTGTATCGAAGTGAAATGTAGTCTACTGTTCGAAGTAGAGCCAAAGTTATATTTTAGAACAAGAAGACACGAATTTTTACTCTCTAATAGTAATTCGTAACTGAAATGGTTTGCGGAATGGAGACGATGAGTTCGTAGTGTTATTTAAGCTACACATGTTTAATAAATGCTGCGAAATTTCAGTAACATCCCAGATGGAAGTTTGCGAGGCAACTGATAATTGTTTTGCGACGGGAGGAAGAACAAGTTTTGCGATGGACTTAACGTCCCCACGCGAGACTTCCTGGTTCATAAGGAAACACGGAGTATGGTATCTACAGGTGCATTTTTAGACATTACTACTTCAGAACATCTGCTCTTGTATTACGGAAATTCTATTGCAGAATCTCTCATTATCGTTAAGCTTTGAAATGCTTGCTTTGGATAAGAGACATCTAGCCTCCTTAATCGTGCTTTGCACTTTTTATCATTTCTCGTCTTTCGCACTTTGCATTGTTAATCTACAATCAATTCATTGTGCTCCTCGTCAAATCTGTATTATGAAACGACATCCACCTTTCCATCAGCGGACTGGCTGTCTTTCTTACTAGGTTAGTGCGGTGTACCAGTGACCACAGAGAACCTACCAGTTACTTCTGTTTTCTTTTCTGACTTTCGGCTGGCGTCCCCGCTATTTGAAAGAGAAGATTTTTCTCACCCGCTGAGAATTTTTGTGGCTTCCTCCCGGAAACAGGAGCTTCTAACAACCTAACACTGTGTAGCCACCAATTTAATGCGAGCAAATGCGAGATGTGGGCCTGACAAGAATTTGCCTGTCGGAGACAAGCGAAGTGATATTCCTTAGTAGAGCCTCGCACCATAAAGGACGAGTATTTTATGCCATGCTCTGAAATCACCGCTTACACGCAAGAATTATTTTCTTTCACATTTTTTCCAATCATTTTTCAGATATCGCACCCGAATGTACTGCCTGATGTAGGAACTGTTGCCAGACATTCAGGAATGTCGCTGCTGTAGAATATATAGGTAGGGAAGAATCCGACTAAACTTTGACAAGCTTTCTTAGTCTCATAAACTATCTATTTCCTCTTCTAATGTTTCATGTACACAAAAGAGGTGATGTATCCCCCACTGTTCCTAAATTCCGAATACCCTCTGATGAAGTATGTTTCAGTCGTTAGGAGTGAATTACTTCAGATCTTTGATCGGAATGAGTAACCTCAGGGATGTCCATTTGGTAAAGCACACAGTCCAGTCTAGTCACTTTAATGTGAGCACCGCCTATGTTGGACGTCAGTGTGCAACAACCACTCAGGTTGTCACTGCAGATGGCAACAACAGAAGTGGGTTGTCTATAAACTGGGGCGGGGGACGCGAAAAAAATGGCACTCGATGTCATATTGTGGAAACCGGGTGATTGATCTGACGTCCAAAAGGCCACGATTTTCGGCTACTGGGCTAAACGAGGAAGTATTTCCGAAACAGCTAAGTCTGTAAAGTATTCGCCTGCCGCCATGGTGGAAGTATACCGTGCATGGTAAAACGGCGATATTCAAATCCGGCGCCGAGGCAAATGTGCTGCGCCACATGCCTGACAAACTGATCTCCCAGATGAACCAAGGGGCAGCCAGCAGCGTCTGCCGTCCATCGATCATTGCCGAGTATGGGCTTTCTCAGCAGGTGCATGGTTCTTGCACCCTTGCGGACTGCTGCTCATCGGCGATTAATGCTAGAAATTGCACTCCATTACCGCAAGTCAGTAGGTTACTGCGTGGCCACATGTGATCATTCCAGATGAATCATACTGAACAGGTGGCCGCTGTCCCACATGGTGTGAAAGTCTGAAAGCAAAAACCATGGAACCAGAAGGGAGCGTTATGGTCTGATGAATGTCTTAGTGGAATTCCCTTTGTGATCACGTCATTCTGGAAGGCACAGTGGTTCAAAAGAGATATTCATCTATCATTGCTGACCATATCAACCCCTACATGAACTTTCCTTTTCTTCGACACGATGTTATCTACCAGCTGGACGGTGCAAAGTGTCACTCAGCTCACAGTGCACGTGCGTAGTTCGAAGAGCACCAGAATGCGTTTACTGTACTACCCTGACCACCAACCTCCATGAATTTAAGCACACTCGAGGATCTGTGGCCACCTCGATCGGGCTGTTTGCACCACATATGCTCAACCGAGAAACCTAGCGCAGCTGGCTGGCTACGGCACTGAGTCGGCACAGCTCCACATGCCTCCCAGAACCTAACTGACTCTCTTCCTGCACGTCTCGTTCTGCAGAAGGTTGTTATTCAGGCATTTGACAGGTGCTCACGTTAATGTGACTGTTTTCATGCTGCTCAGTGGCACCATACGGCTCATCACGTCCGTGTCATTTGACTGTATGGCCGACCTCGGTAGCCGAGCGGTTCTAGGCGCCCCAGTCCGGAATCGCGCTGTTGCTACGGTCGCAGGTTCGAATCCTGCCTCGGGCATGGATGTGTGTGATGTCCTTAGGTTTAAAGAGTTTTAAGTCAGGGGACTGATGACCTCAGATGGTGAGTCCCATAGTACTCACAGCCATTTGATCCTCTTATATATATATATATATATATATATATATATATATATATATATATATATATATGGGCGCCGAAATGGAAGTTTTCTTTTCTCTCTTGGATAAAACTCTTCCATTCATTAATGCTCTACATTTATATCAAGACCTATTCCACAAACAACCTTGTGATGTCCGGTGAAGGGTATTTCTTGAACCACTGTCCCTTCCCCCTTTTACAATTCTAGTCGCACGTGGCAAGCAGGAAGAACGATTGTTGGTAAGCTTCAGCGTGAGCTCGCATCTCTCCAATTCTACCATCTAGAACTTTTAGCATGGTAAACGCATACGTGGCAGGAAGCAGTGTATTAAATGTATCTTCTAGGAACGGACGCGCACAATCTTTTGACAGTAATCGGCAAGGTGTTGCTCAATTGATCTCTCGTAATTTCTTCCACTGGAAATAAATGGATATTTACTGGCCGCTTTCGTGCAGTAGCAGTTGGTCAGCAAAACCTGCTATCGCTGTTTATAAGGTATCAAGTTGGACCAACAATCGTTCAAAACAGTGCACATTGTCAGAATAAACTTCAAGTATCTGCTATCAGCAGGCAAGGGTAAAATTTCTCAGTCAGTTGTGCCCATTATTATCAGCAACAGATCATTCTATTGTAAAGTTTACGACAGCTGAATAGTCATACCATAACTAATGCTGTTAATGAATCTCATAACGGGTACCAATTCTACAAGTGCTACAAAATGAATGACGGCATTCGACCTCTCGAAGTTGTGAATAAGCATAAAATAAATTTGCCCGGCGGAGGTTCGAGTCCTCCCTCGGGCATGGGTGTGTGTGTTTGTCCTTAGGATAATTTAGGTTAAGTAGTGTGTGAGCTTAGGGACTGATGACCTTTGCAGTTAAGTCGCATAAGATTTCACACACATTTGAACATGAAATAAAGCGAAAATTGTCCAAACTTCCTTATCACTGTCACCTTTTTATCCTAGTTTCCCGTTACATCTTGTTCGACACACCTATTAAAACTAACATTATTAGAATGATAGGGTGTTCAGCCGTCAGACTTCAGTACAATATAGGAGAGACAGAACCAACAGAACGAATGGACGTAATGCGGAAGACCACTGTGACAAAAACACTATGCCCGAAATGAAAAAAAATTATGATTTTTTAGTTTCAAATGATCGTTGAAAGAGGACTCTGCACAAAACTTTTACGTTGTAACTGTAAGCTGGGCAGGCAATTTTATGAAAATCCCACGATCGCACTCTTTGTCACAACCATACATACTTCCATCCTACCGTTTCTCAGAAATTCACTCAAGTATGTATACACATAGACACACACACACGCACACACACGCACACACGCACACACACGCACACACACGCACACACGCACACACACGCACACACACGCACACACACACACACAAACACACACACACACACACACACACACACTCTTTGACTACAAATCCAAAGCCCCAGAATCTCGCTTTCGATCCCAAGTTGCTGTATAAATAAGAAGTTCGTAAGTGCGATTACAGGAACATTAATGCAAGTAACAGTGTGATCATCGTATGATAACTGGCTGAACACATGCTGTGAGCAATAGTGATAATATTAATACAGTTGAATATTGTCTGTTCTTTCAGACAGGTCCTCAGTTACATTAACATAATGAAGCAGAACGGCTCCATGACATATATTTCAGAGCGGATGCAAAAATATCGCTCGAATCTGTAAACGAATCAAATAGGAGGTGTAATGGACAGGTGACACAGCAATGCAGCGCGCGACACGTGGAGAATTTGGGACGGACGAGAGACGTGTCCGGGTGGCCGAAACGGTTAAGACAACCGTTCTAATAGTTCAAATGGCTCTGAGGACTATCGGACTTAACATCTGAGGTTATCAGTATCCTAGAGGTTAGAGCTACTTAAGCCTAACTAACCTAAAGACCTCACACGCATCCATGCCCGAGGCAGGATTGGAAACTGCAACCGTAGCAGACGCGCGGTTCCGGACTGAAGCGCCTAGAACCGCTCGGCCACCACCGCCGGCCCAACCGTTCCAAACAACGGAGTTCGAGTGCCAGTTAGTTACACATTTTCAACATTCGATTACAATAACGCATTGCCTTATTCGGCTAAGAGTCATGGTTTTCCGTCTATCCCTTTCCATTTATTTCTCTGCCCTCTGTTTCACAAAATAGTGGTAATTGTTATGAAATACGAGATGGATGGATGAATGTCAAATTGAAGCGAAAAAGAAATATATAAATATCTTTCTCTTAAGGGTTTCTTAATAACAAACCTCAAAAAAATGTTCAAATGTGTGTGAAATCTTATGGGACTTAACTGCGAAGGTCATCAGTCCCTAAGCTTACACACCACTTAACCTAAATTATCCTAAGGACAAACACACACCCATGCCCGAGGGAGGACTCGAACCTCCGCCGGGATCAGTCGCACAGCCCATGACTGCAGTTTCTTAGACCGCTCGGCTAATCCAGCGCGGCTAACAAACCTCAGCAATGTCATAGTAAATCGAGTGTATTTCTGTCAATAGGTAGTTAAGAATATGGTCATCGCGGCTGATTCTGGATAATCTCTGTAGGGTAGTGAAAGATGAAAGAAATCATTCATCATGATGCAAATAAATACTCCTAATGTAGATGCGAGAAAAACAGTTAGACATTGTTTTTCATTGCGCTGCGAGGTGAACAGACCTACTTTACGTAAGCCCGTGTTTAATCTGCAATGTCCATTGTGCGGCGGCATTCCGAGCGCACCACCACCCCACCTGCGACCCGTCGCCCTTTGTTTCGTCACACAGCATCTCTAAGCCGGTTATCGGATAGCGCTTTTTTCAGCGCGTTCGTTTATTTTATTCCGGCGACGCAGACACTGTTCCAGAGTCCTAATTAAAACGTTTCACCGGCATCGGGGTCGCGGATGTGATTTAGCGCGGATCGGGCCGGCTAATGCCACGGAATAAGCCTTATTAACGATGACGTGGGTGCCGGGGGAGGGCGCGGGGGCGGGGGCCTCGTGCGGACGCCGTTATCTGCGGTCGCCTTGTTTATTAGCGAGATTCCCCGGCGCTGCCGAGTCGCCCGGCCAGTGTATAAATCGCCCGGCGGGCCCGCGACTGGGCACTGCCGAGCTTGTCGCGATCAGCCGGCATCGCGACGGCTCACCGCCACCGTGGTCACGTACGGGGCAGAACGGTAAACCGTCGTCTGTGAGACGTATTTCTCCGCTGAGCAGCAAAATGCGCAATCGGACATTTCCATTCTCCACCTACAATTTTGTTTCAACATCTTTCGTCGTTCCATAGTCGCTAACTTGATTATTACTATCTCCTTAGTACATAGGGTGATTGATGTGCACTGAACATGTTCAAAATATTCAAATGTGACCGCGCGGGATTGGCCGAGCGGTCTAAGAAGCTGCAGTCACGGACTGTGCGCATGATCCCGGCGGAGGTTCGAGTCCTCCCTCGGACATGGGTGTGTGTGTTTGTCCTTAAGATAATTTTGGTTAAGTAGTGTGTAAGCTTAGGGACTGATGGTCTTAGCAGTTAAGTCCCATAAGATTTCACACACATTTTATTTTATTCAAATGTGTGTGAATTCCTTAGGGAACAAACTGCTGGGTCATCGGTCCCTAGACTTACGCACTACTTAAACCAACGTATGCTCAGAACAACACAAACACCCATGGCTGAGGGAGGACTAGAAACGCTTGCGGGAGAGGCCGCGCAATCCGTGACATGGCGCCTCAAACCACGTGGCTATTATGCTCGGTGCACTGAACATCAAACGATGTAATGTGTGATTATAGTAAACCTTAAACGTTCAAACCGCTGTAGAATGACGCTAAATTGCAACGGAATATCATTGGAGAAGTGGGAAAACGTATGGCAGAAAAAATATAAATAGTTACAAAATATAGCAATATATTGTGATGCTTATCACCATTTAATAGAGGTCGACTACAAGTGACAAATGAACAACCATGCCTAAAGTATGCGTTTGACGTTAAACAAATTGTGCGTGGCTGTACAGGTGTGATACTGTTAGTTACGTAAGCCTATCCACTACGGCTAGGTAATATCACATCGGATGGGAAAAATTGGTTTTTAATTGTCCTGATGCCAAAAACCGCATAAAAAGCATCAATCACATCGGTTTTTAAGTATCCTGAGACCATAAACCGCATCAAAAGCATTAACCAAAATTAAATCGGATTATTAATTTCCGTGTGATTGGCGCAAAATACCGGATGATCAAAAATTAAGTATAAATTTGAAAACTTAATAAACCACGGAATAATGTAGATACAGAGGAAAAAATTAACACACATGCTTAGAATGACATGGGGTTTTATTAGAACCAAAATGCAGGATGGCGCTCCACCCCACATTGCTAGACGAGTGAAAGATCTGTTGCGCGCGTCGTTTGGTGTTGATCGTGTACTCAGCCGCCACTTCCGTCATGCTTGACCTCCCAGGTCCCCAGACCTCAGTCCGTGCGATTATTGGCTTTGGAGTTACTTGAGGTCGCAAGTGTATCGTGATCGATCGACATCTCTAGGGATGCTGAAAGACAACTTACGACGCCAATGTCTCACCATAACTCGGGACATGCTTTACAAAGCTGTTCACAACATTATTCCTCGAATACAGCTATTGTTGAGGAATGATGGTGGACATATTGACAATTTCCTGGAAAGAACGCCATCTTTTCTTTGTCTTACTTTGTTAGGCTAATTATTACTATTCTGATCAGGTGAAGCGCCATCCGTCGGGCATTTTTTGAACTTTTGTATTTTTCTGTTTTTGTTCTAACAAAACCCCATGTCATTCCAAGCATGTTTGTCAATTTGTACCACTATATCTACATTATTCCGTGATTTATTCAGTTTTCAAATTTATACTGACTTTCTCATCACCCGGTATATTCAATATGCTGTACACCGTTTTCTGCAACAAGCTGAAATCGAGAAACAGCATGTTCCGCCAATGATCTAAGAGTGTCCGGGGTCACGTTCAGAATGTGTTGCGCAGTGCATGCCTTCAATGCAGCTAAGTTTGCAATCGGAGCACATCTATCAGGTAGCCCCATAGCCAGAAGTCACACGGATTAAGATCAAGTGATCGGGACGGCCAGGCTGTAGGGAAATGGCGGCTGATAATTCTAGCATTTCCCAAGTGGCGCTTCAGCAGCTACTTAACTGGATTGGCAACGTAGCAGGTGCGCCATCTTGGATAAAAATAATCCCATCCACATATCCACGCTGTTGGAGAGCTGGAATGACGTGGTTGCGCAAAAGACTCTCACAGCGCTTAGCAGTGACGGTATAGGTGACAAGACCGGAAGCACCTGTCTCTTCGAAAAATTATCGCACTATGATAAATGATACCGTAATCCCGCACCACACAGTGACCCTTTCAGGGCTAAGAGGTATTAGATGATTTGCGTGTGGATTTTCCGTTGCCCATATTCGACAATTCTGTGTTTGACATATCCTGTCACATGGAAGTGGGCTTCGTCTGTCCACAAAATCTTTCACGGACAATCATTGTTCACTTCCATGCGAGCAAGAAAGTCTGAAGCAAAGGTCTTGCTGACAAATCATCAGGAATTTGAGTAATTTAGAATGGGTAGCAAAGAAGGATGCATTGTAGGATTTTACGCACTGTGCTCACGGGTATTTCCAATGTTTGGGCAGTTCTCCGTACACTACACCTATCACACCACCACTCGTCTCCTCCTGCATTGCTGTGGCCACTGCTTCCAAACACGTCTAATCAATTAGGTTCCTCCCTCTACCAGGTTGCACACCAAAAGAACCCGTCTTTTCGAATTTCCTAATCATTTCCTCCAGACCCCCCGCAGTCATCGGACCAACGCCCTTTTTCCAACCAATATCCGGAACTTCTGTAGAGTGACATATGCGCAGTTATCATTCTTGTAATACAACTTTACAAGCAGTGCGCGATCCTGCATTGAGACAGTCATGGCGAACGCCGCAGACGCGAAAAGAGGAAGAGCCGTGTACCCGGCGTGTTTAAAACAACTTCAATGAGTCGTGAGCAAGACAGGTGTTTTCATTTACGTATTCTGACACATACAGTGCCATCTATTGCTCAGTTTTCACACTATTTCGGTTCTTCTGCCATACGTTTTCCTTCTTCTCCGATAATATTCCGTAGCAATTTGATGTCATTCTGACCAGTGGTGTTATTATACAGCGTTCTGAATGTTTAACTTTATAATCACCCTGTACATATACTCCTGACAAAAATGAGTAAGCTAGGTTTCAAGTTTCTTGCAATGGCTGTCGTTACCTTTTGGCTCACAAACCACAGGAAAAATAAAGCAATTCATATGTAAAATTGTCTCCGTACAAAGATGACATGGAGCGGCAATATTTACAACGCTGTACACGAAAGATATGCCCCCCCCCCCTATACCACCCAGTACACCGCCTGTAGTATGCCGATGACACTGCATTCCTTGCCTTGGCTCCTATCCTCCAACGGTCCCAACGCCTTCTCCAGAATCACATTGACCTTTTTGTCGCATGGTGTAGCCAGTGGCTCTTCAAAAGCAATCCTTCCAGGACCCAGGCAATCATCGTAGTTCGTACCACTCGCTCCTTCCAGCTCCTTCATTTCTCCCGTGTAATCTGCGCCCGTCCTGTCAGCCTCCCCCGCACCCTCTCCTACATTGGCCTCACCATTGACCGTCACCTCACCTGGATCCCTCATTTCTGCTCTATTCAATCCAAAGCCCACAACCGCCTCCGACTCCTCAAACTCCTATCTGACGGACATGGGGGTTGAACCCCTCTACCATCCTCCACATCCTTAATCAATCCCATCCTCTGTTATGCCAGTCCCGCCTGGATTCCGCCCCTCTCCCCCCCCCCCCCCGATTCTATAAGTCCCTCCAGATCGTCGATCGCCATGCACTTCGCCTCGCCTTCCATATACGCCTCCCGTCCCCCATGAAGATCCTCTACGACCTGATTCCTTTCCTCCATCTGCTCCTATTCCTCAAACATATCCGCATAATCTGCACCTCCCATCGCCTTGATCCCACTCATTCCCTGGTTGCTCCTCTCCTCTCCAGCCCCTGCCCCCTGCCGCAACTTCACTGTTGTGTCCCCCCTATCCTCCATCTCTACACTCTCCATCTCCTTTACCAAGGTGGTTTCCGTCAACTCCCCCTCACAGATGATGTCCTCTCTCCCTCTACTTATCCCACCTATCAACTCTGATCCTCACCTCCTTTCCTCTGTCCTTTCCCGGGTTCTCTCTTCTCCCCCTTCCATTCTTTTTTTCCCACCTACCCTCTCTGCCTCCCTTCTCCCCCCCCCCTGAGTCCTTCCATCTCCATTACCAAGGTTGTTTCCGTCAACTCCCTCTCACAGATGATGTCCTCTCTCCCTCCATTTATCCCTCTTATCAACTCTGATCCTCACCTTCTTTCCTCTGTCCTTTCCCGGGCTCCCTCTTCTCCCCCTTCCATTCTTTTTTTTCCCACCTACCCTCTCTGTGCCTCCCTTCTCCCCCCCCCCCAATACCTTTTGCATTTCCCTCCTCTGCCTTTCCCCACTCCCTCTCACGTCTACCCAGCCACCCCCCGTCCTCCGTCGGCTCCTTCCCCCCTCCTACCACTTTGTTTTCCCTCTCCTTCCCCCCTTTTTCCCATAATCTGTCCAGGTTTCCCCCATCTGCCCTCGGCTGTGGTGTGTCATATTTGTGTTAACTTTTTAGTGAAATGTTCAAGTGAGTGTTGTGCATCTTTTCCAAAGTGTTGCGAACAGAAATCACTGGGTGTGATTTTTATATCTCTTGCGAACAAAAACCAGACTGCCACCATGTTTTTTAACTGTCTGTCCACTATTTTACCTGTCTGCTTCCTGTGCATTTTATTAGCATCGTCATCACTTTGTTTTATGTTTTAAGGTGCACAATTTTCCGTCATTTTACCATTTAAGTAACCGATTTTATCGCCTGATTTTATTATTTATTATTCTCATTTTTTTTAATCTGTAGGCTGAAGAGCGGCGTACTAAGCTGCTGCCAGCCCGTCCCCTTCGGGGGGCAGGGGGGGAGGGGATCTAATCTCAATAAAGGAAAAAAAGAGGCCATGGAGCGGCAATATTTACAACGAAGCTCATTGTTGACAAAATGAATGAAAAATTTTAGTAGTGAAGCAGATGAAAGCTCGTCGTTACTGTACAACCTTGAGGCTTGGCTGGCAGAAAAACGTGGCAAATGTCAGTTGGTGACCTCGAGCTCATATGCCGGCTGTTTCTCACAAGAGTTGTCAGGCGAATTTTCTCTGGTATCGCCGCATATATTGCCAATTCCGTTTTCGCAGTCAAGTAGCGCCCATTGTTGATAGAAAACGTCGGTTTGTTTCCCGTTACAAACAAAATTATTTTGAAATTTGGTTTTTACATGCACATTCCTCAAAGCGCTCCAAAATTAGTTTATTCCGATATTTGTTCTATCGATATGTATCAACAGGGACGGTAAAATACGAACGATAAACAGCAATCGAGCACCGACCCAGTGGCGCTGCACGCTTGGCGGTAGCAGTCAGTGCGGGCCAGACAGTGCTGTCGCGGCCGGAGGGAGCGCGTTTTACCGTCGCTGTTAACACGTGCCGGTAAAACGGAGATCCGACTAATCTGAGATCCCTTTATCAAATGGGCACTTAATATTTTGCTTTAAAATCATTTTGTTTGCAATAGGGAAGAAATCGACGTTTTCAGTCAATACTGGGCTTTGTGTCAAAGATGTGATAAGCAGTATTCTTTTTTTGGGGTCACTCCAGTTACACAGCTCAAAAAATGAAACTGCAAATATATGCCGAAACATCAAAGAAAATGCATCTGACAATTCTTAGGGGAGACACCCTGTATATTTGAAAAATGTCATGTTACCACCTTGTGCTGCTGAAAAGAAAAACTTTATTTACACAACCAGTTTCAGTCAACTGATCGTCATCAGGTTTCTGTACACCAAATAAAACAATACATAAGTAGCATTATGGGCTTAACGTGATACAAATATTTTAACTGCTGTAAATGTTAACAACACCCATGTGATGAAATGTCACGTACTCACATAAAAGTATTCACAGCATCATGTTAAGCGAAATATAAAATCATTATTGTCATGAATCGTAACATAAATGTATCATAATATCATAATATAAATTGCATCGTCGATTACTTCCATGCATTTTGCTTTCTGTAGCAAAAACTCTGTAACAGTCGCATTGTGCTGTTAGATGCAACATGTAAAACATCAGTTTCGACTGTCACATGTACTTACGATAGTCGACAAGATACAGCTTATTAATTGTAGCATACCAGTCACTACCGAAATACAGGTACGAGGTGAGACAACAAGGTCATGAGACTGATTTTCTTTGCAAGATGTGGCAACCCCGCAGACTTGCGTAGGCACAATATCTTTGACCTTGGTTTATAAGCTGCTTCTAGTCCAAGCGGCACATCGATGCAGCTGCTCGGTCGCGACTTGTGCTGTAATAAGTGAATATGCGTTTGTGTCTCTCGTCACGGAAATGGAACCGCATAATATTGCGCAAAGGTATGCCATTTCTCTTTGCGTTAAATTGGGTGAAAACTCGACGACAACTTACGGTAAGCTTCATAAGGCTTTTGGAGAAGAGGTTATGTCAAGAGCTCAAATTTTTCGTTGGCATAAAATGTTTAGTGAAGGCAGCAGGAATGTTGAAGATGAATACCGCAGTGGACGATCATCAACCTCACGAACGGATGTCAACTTCGCGAGGATGCGTAAACTTGTACGATCTGATTGACGATTATCCGTGAAAATAATTGCACAAGAACTCAACATCAATCGAGAAACGGTTTGTCTAATAAAAACTGAAGATCTTGGTATGAGAATGTTTTGTGCAAAAATGGTCACCAAAAATCTCGCACCACAACAGCGAGAAACATGGATAAAGCTGGTAGCCGAACTGTTAGAGCAAACTAAAATCAATCCAGAATTGTTCAGCCTGTTACTACTGGTGATGAACATTGGTTTTTTGAGTACGATCCAGAGACAAAACGCGAAAGTTCGCAATGGTGCTCAAAGGCATCACCCAGATCGAAAAAAGCTCGCATACCAAAGTCAAAAGTGAAATGCATGCTTGTATGCTTCTTTGATTCCAAGGGAATTGTTCATAAAGAGTGGGTGCCTCCTGGACAAACATTTAACCAATATTACCACAAAGAAATTTTAGAAGCACTTCGTAAAAGAGTTCTTCGTGTCCGTGCCAGCATTACTGATAATTGGATTCTGCATCACGATAATGCGCCATCCCATACTGCTCTGTCAGTACAACAGTTTTTAACTAATTTCAGTACTACCACAGCAACCTTATTCACCTCCTTTTTCTATTTCCAAGAATCAGAACGGTGGTCAAGGGACACCATTTTCAAACGACACAAGATATCCAAAATGCTTTGACGAGGGTCTTGGAGGATATTACAGAAGATGAGTCCCAGAAATGTTACCATCAATGACAGAAGAGCTGGAAAAAGTGTGTGCATTCAGAAGGAAACTACTTTGTAGGAGACAACACTAAACTTGACTAAAACGGTAAGCAATTTTTTTTTTTCAAATCAGTCTCATTACTTTATTGTCGCACCTCGTATAATGACCTCTTCGACGGTATTTGGCTCTACTAGCAAACGATGATCAGCTGTAGCAGTCGCCCGGTGTGATATGAATACAGCTTCAACGCCGATTACAGTTTTAACACGAATGAGTTCACTACCTATCACAGTTTTTATAAATTGACGATGTAATTTATATTACAATATGATAACCGGTAACTCCGTACAAATGTGAACCCACTGCATTTTTTGTGATTTGTGGTTTTCATAATGAGTCACATCACTGTGTTATGGTGTACCTTTATTTTCAATGTATAGTTCATGGTTTTATCACCTGACGATAATGATTTTATATTTCTACATCTACATCTACATCTACATCTACATTTATACTCCGCAAGCCACCCAACGGTGTGTGGCGGAGGTCACTTTACGTGCCACTGTCATTACCTCCCTTTTCTGTTCCAGTCGCGTATGGTTCGCGGGAAGAACGACTGTCTGAAAGCCTCCGTGCGCGCTCGAATCTCTCTAATTTTACATTCGTGATCTCCTCGGGAGGTATAAGTAGGGGGAAGCAATATATTCGATACCTCATCCAGAAACGCACCCTCTCGAAACCTGGCGAGCAAGCTACACCGCGATGCAGAGCGCCTCTCTTGCAGAGTCTGCCACTTGAGTTTGCTAAACATCTCCGTTACGCAATCACGGTTACCAAATAACCATGTGACGAAACGCGCCGCTCTTCTTTGGATCTTCTCTATCTCTTCCGTCAACCCGATCTGGTACGGATCCCACACTGATGAGCAATACTCAAGTACAGGTCGAACGAGTGTTTTGTAAGCCACCTCCTTTGTTGATGGACTACATTTTCTAAGGACTCTCCCAATGAATCCCAACCTGGTACCCGCCTTACCAACAATTAATTTTATATGATCATTCCACTTCAAACCGTTCCGCACGCATACTCCCAGATATTTTACAGAAGTAACTGCTACCAGTGTTTGTTCCGCTATCATGTAATCATATAA
This sequence comes from Schistocerca cancellata, assembly GCF_023864275.1. Classification (NCBI taxonomy): domain Eukaryota; kingdom Metazoa; phylum Arthropoda; class Insecta; order Orthoptera; family Acrididae; genus Schistocerca; species Schistocerca cancellata. The sequence continues at coordinate 1,007,217,115 of NC_064626.1, forward strand.
TAAAGGATCCTTCTTTGTATCTAAAATGTCTCTGTGAATGCTTTTGTGTGAGTACGTGGCGCTTCCTTATGTATTTACGTCAATCAACAGACTCGTGACATTTGAAGCCTGTATTGTTACTTACGTATTACTTTATTTGATACATACGACAACCTGATGACGTTCAGACGTCTGAAAACTATTGTTTTACCAGAAGCTCAAAGCGGTAATGTGACAGTTTTCAAATTGGCAAATGTCTTCTTCGAAGTTTGTCAGTTGTGCCTTACAATCATCTGCCGGGTATTGTCAAAATCTGTACCAAATCTTTCTGTGCCGTATTTTCACAAGGCACAAACAGTGAAAAGCCCAAACGACTTGGACCAATCTTTAACGTTTTCGCAAGATATGTGTGTGACACCGAGTTGTTTGATTACGTCACTCTTGTCAAAGCTCGCTTTTTCGTGATAGGCGACGTGTTCTTACATGCTCTGTTTCAGTGGTGTCCTCAGTACCTCTCATAGCATATCAGACACATATAATCATTCCATAACTTCCATATACGACCTGAAACGTCCAGAAAATTAGCTGTACCTAATCATAACACCAGATCTTTCTCAGTATCCTCTGTTACTTCAAAATGACCCTGGAACGAACTGCACCGTGACGTTCTCCTCATCCAAAACTACTTTGCGTTCAAGAGCAGATCCAAGTTTCATCTGTTATCTCTGCGTTAGCCTTCACTTGACTTATTCCAGGTATCTTCCTTCCGTACATAACCAGCCAAGCAATTATATCATATGCATTGCTCACCTCTATTTCTGTTTTCTCTCCTCATCCTCATCTGCTAACTCCATCCTATTATTTCATGCTCTTCTCTCGACAACTTTCTCCCCACATACTATAATTACTGCTTTCGGCAAAGACATACTGAAATTACTAAACAAAATTTTAACTGTACTAACATTTCTGAACTACCATGTTTTTATCGACAATTATTGTCATGATTATTATTATTATTATTTACTGCTTACGCATTACGTATACTGCAATGATCACTGTATTTTTCGGTACTACTGCTACTACTATAATTATTTACCGCTATTACGAGTGGCTCATGTAGTAAACAAGTTATAAAATTAAGTCGCTAATGAGTCTGGTGTATGAGAAGGTCTTAATATCCTCATGTCTCCTTAAATAAATGAAAAGTAAAGAAAGAAACATATAGCACGATGTCTCCCAAATGGCTACTTGTTCTGGCATCTGCATACGCCTACCTTCCCGTTCACAGGCAGAGTCCGGAGCTCATTCCTGTAAACAAAAGACTTAGGCATCAGTTATAAGCAAATCACTGGCCAAATAAAAAAATGAACGGGAAGTTTCGTCTGCAAATTATATACACTTTCTGCGGGCCACGATTCCGTACATATCGGAAAGTCACCCCGCATAATGCCCGTTTCTCCGACTAATTGAAAAGCTTGGTTTGATTGCTTTAAGTATTTTGCTTCTTATATTTTTGAACATTGCAGAATCTCCTTTTATGAATATTAATAAGCCGATTTCACAACATTCGGTTTGTGTTTAGCAGAGTGTTTTGTGGAACATAAGAATCGCACTTTTTGAAAAAGGCACCAGTGAGAACGTGAAGTTGATATCGATAAATTTGCAGGCATATATTCGCATGATTACATACATTTATATCGGAACACAAAAGTAATGAATGCACCCCATAAGATTACCACCGAGGATACTTAACAATCAAAGGAGCGAAACGCATATTGTGATACATAGACAGGCCTAACATGCTAAGAAGACAGACACTTACATGTGTCTTAGAAAATTCTGTCACGTTTAGTGTAGTTGCGAATTCTTTTGTCTATTATTTTCTGTTCACAGACTGACTGTTCACTATTACCTGTATATCGTCAGTCGGTGGGATGTAAATTACACTCCATATGGTGGATTAGAGACCTAGGAACACAGAATGTTTTGTTACACTCGTCACTTTGGCGAAAGATTACATGCTTCACTCATAAACTAGACAGAAAGAAGTGACCTAAAACATAGACGAAGTCTTTATTAAGAGTCGTCAGGCACATTTTCTCTGGTGTTTCAGCATATATTTGCAATTTAGTTTTCGAATTGTGAAGCCGGAGTCCACCCAAACTCATATTCCCCAAAATCAATATCTTTCTCGTTACAAACGAAACGATTTTTAAAGCAGAATTTCACTTGCCCATACGGCAGAGCGCTCCCAGGTTGGTGCAGTGTGACATTTCTTTTCTCAGTATGTGTTAACAGGGTCAGCAAAACTCAAAGAATATCGTAGACTGCAGCAGAAACGGTGCCGCTCCGTCGCGCGCTGACTGCTACCTCCTAGCGTGTTGCGCTACTGAGCCCCCGCTGCGTTTCAGTTTATTCTTCGTGTTTTCACTATCCCTGCTAATACATACCATTAAATCGATTACCCCACTAGACTAATCTGGGAGCACTGTATCGAATAGGCATGTAAAATTCTGCATAAAAAAAATGTTTGTAACAGAAAACAAACCGACGCTTACCGGCGATACTGGGCGTCGATTGAACGATGTGATGATCAGTATTTATTTGGGCTAAATGCAGCTACATGATGCAAAAATGAAGTTGCAAGTATCTGCCGAAACACCAGAGAATATACGCCTGATGGCTCTTAGGAGATCATCTTCTCAAACGCTCAATGTGCATATTCAGTTGTTGAAAGAGATATTATTCCCAAGGTGCTTATTCCTGTCAATAATGTGAAAAGCGCAAAACTGAGACTAGCGCTCCACCGAGGACCTAGGGAATATTTTATAACCTAAAGATCAGCCTTGTCGCGAAAGGTGAATATATCCGCCCGCCAGGGTGGCCGAGCGGTTCTAGGCGCTACAGTCCGGAGCCGCGCTGCTGCTACGGTCGCAGGTTCGAATCCTGCCTCGGGCATGGATGTGTGTGATGTCCTTAGGTTAGTTAAGTTTAAGTAGTTCTAAGTTCTAGGGGACTGATGACCTCAGAAGTTCAGTCCCATAGTGCTCAGAGCCATTTGAACCATTTAAATATATCCAAGAATCTCATGTATTCTAATTCTTAAATGTCCGACAGACAAAATGAGAGTAGTTTTCAACAGTACCATCCACTGATGCCGAGGCTAACAAAGATGGAGCAGTAGATTTGTTGGTCCAGGATCAGACAGACAGAAAATCGTCAGCAACCTAGTAACATATGTATAGATACATTTCCTCTGAATAAGACTGATCACTGCACGGGGAGCCGAGACAGTCAGCATTCAGCGACCCAGCGGTTCGGACGACGTTTACGTTCCCGCCGCAAGAGATGTTTACGGTAAGTGTGTAGCGGTGTGCCGCGGTAATACACAGATCGAATCACGGCCTTGTTGTTCTAGGCGCTTCAGTCCGGAACTGCGCTGCTACTACGGTCGCAGATTCGAATCCTGCCTCGGTCATGGATGTGTATGAGGTCCTTAGGTTGGTTACGTTTTTAATAGTTCCATGTCTAGGGGACTGATGTTAAGTCCCATAGTGCTTAGAGCCATTTCAATCTTGTCGTTCCACAAATCGATACTGAAATTTAGTTTTCTTAACGAATATGATCGACCCTATTTGTGAGACGAGGTAAAAATAGAACTTGATTTTTTAGTTCGAATACACTTCTCTGTAGCCAATAGCGTGATCTATGTCAAGCTCATCAATGAAGTGGCACGTGACCAACTACTACTCCGACAACAAGGACTTCGTTTCTGTCATTCAGATGGGAATGTTGGAGCGGTTACAGTGGAACACGCCGGCATGGGACCACGAACGATCCACATCTTTGAGCTTCCATTCAAACTACCAGAAGACTTGGTGACAGACGCCCTGCGTCCTTTCGAAACGATCCTATCCCATGTGGCTGAGAAAGGGCCGAGTTTAAAAATGTATCCTGTCCTCAATTGCTTGAGAAAAAAAGGATCTAACTCCGGAAACACGTTGCGTCATACTTGTACATCGCTGGTTATAGGGCGATTGTCATCTATAATGGACAACCAAGGACGTGCTCTGGGTGCGGGAAGGAGGGACACGTACGTTCTGAGTGTGCTCAACGAAGGTTGTTACAGCTGCCACGGGTTGATCCACCACTCACACAGCATCCGACTGTTCTCCCCATGACCTATGTCGCAGCATTAGGCGTCGACGTATGCCGCGCGACAGAAACGTACCGGAAGGTACAGACAGAGACCGATCGTGGTGAGCCACGGAAGGACGATGTTGCGCTGGACCGCTTGCAGCATTCACAGGATGCTCTCTCTTCGGTGCCGCTTGTGACCCCTTCAGGTAATTTCGCACAATTTCGACGTCCCCTACGAACATACAGAGGCCATAATGACCTCTGATCATGAGGCTCGGCAACGAAAACAGCGATCACCAAAACGTTGGAAGAAGCGCCGCCTAACGGTGTAGCACGACTAATTAGGTTCAGCAGGCTATGCTGAGGCGCTTTCGGGTACAGAGCAGACAACCATGGATACAGAAGAAATGTCTGACTTGGATGCAGGGGTTGCCAGCGGAACGGCGACACAACCTTACGATGACGATGCTCCAGAAACAGAGGAGGAGCCCGATCGACGGCAACAGGCTACTGAGGGAGCTACGGCGCCTTCAACGCACGACGACGATGGGACGCTAGGGGACTGGTCACAAGACCCACCCCATGGGGAACAGATGCTGCTGGAGGAAATGCTCCACACACTCTCCCGGTGTAAGACCGGAGGAGTGCACGGAATAACGGCAGACCATATGAGGGGACGGCGGGGGACGTTAGAAAGAAAGCAGCCTGTGTACGGAAGAATTAGTGACCTTATGGCAGTTTATCTACGTTGACAGCCACGCAAAAAGCTTATCGGATAGTGTCCGTTAAAATAAACAGCACTGAGACGCCGATAAAAATCAAGATGCTCAGTGCATGATAAAGGCTGCAGATTTAGACATAACGCTATTACAGGAAGTTCCTGTGTTTCCCTCCTCGGATATTTACTGTTCCCCGTGGGACAAAAAGTGTTGGCACTGTGATACTGTTGAAGCAAGGGATATGTGCAGACGAAGTAGAATACTTACCTTCCGCTTATGGTACGGCCGTGATCATAGGTGGAATACGTTTGATCAATGGTACGGCCATGATCATAGGTGGAATACGTTTGATCAATATATACGCACCGTCGGGCTCTGATAAGAGAAGGGACAGAGCAGATTTTTTCGCCCATCAAGTTACACCGTTGTTCAGGGGACGATACAATGCTTGCATACTCAACGGAGATTTTAATTGTATGCTGTACAGAAAGGATCAGCATCCTAACTACTAGCCAAGAACTTCGGGAGCTGGTCAGTGGGATGGAATTAGTCGATACATAGAACCTGAAGTATCGCAACCATACATTTTTACGAGCCTCTCCGCGAGCCATTAGGATCGGATCTATGTTTCAAGGGAGTTAGCGATGTCGATGGTGGACGCAGAAATCCGGCCGACGGCGTTGACAGACCATGAGGCATATATTTGTACTGTCAGCCTTGCTAGACAGCACATATGGAACGGAGAGGTAGTTGGAAGATGGACGTCTCCCACCTGCGTGATGCAGAATGCCGACGCATGGTTGAGAACGCGTGGCATGATTGCCTCCGTCGACGAAATTCTTATGGTTCTATCGTACAGTGGTGGATCGAGTCCGCGAAGCCAACTTGAAGGAGGATGTTAATGAGTTATGGGAAGTAGGTTTCTCCATGGTAGCGCACGATCACTGACTCACTTTACGGTCCTCCGGGAACTGTTCGCTCAACCAGCTGCACCAGAACACTAGACGGCCGTCCACCGAGTCAAGGCGAAGCTAAGGATGGCCGGTACGATGATACCGAGTGGTCGTAGGATTGCCTGCCCAATGAAGTTCCCTCGATACATTATGTGATAAAGGAAAGAACAAGAAGGACGTTAACTCATGAAATCGATCTCGGAGATGGCCGTTGGCTTTCAACACAAAGGGACACCGAACAGGCATTCAGGATCATTTTAGCAGATTCTATGCGAGCGACGGGGAGAGGCAGAGGGAGCTGGGGAACGTCCTGCAAGAAATCGCAGACGCGACGCGTGTTAACGGGGAAGCGGACATGTTATCTGAAATTACGTGTGAGGAGCTGGAGGAAGCGATTACATGAGATGTCCCCAGCAAGTCCCGACGCCCAGACCGATTCCCGCTGGAATCATACCGGCCTTTCTGACCATTATGACAGCGATGTGGCTACGCATGTTTAATGAGCTTCTGCGGCAAGAAGAACCGGTCCCCTTACAATTCACGGAAGGGCTCATGATCCCAATACCTAAGCCACGTGGTGGCAAACGACCTTATGATTATCGCCCCTTCAACCTACTTAAAAGTGACTACAAGATCTTTATGCGCCTACAGGGCAGTCGTATCAAAACGTAGCTGGCGGATCGGATATATGCCGATCAGATTTGTCTTGGCGGTATCAGTAATATGCACACAGCCTTGGGAGACTATCGTGACGTCGTCGCCCTCGGGGCAGCATGCCACCTCTGGGGCCACTGATTGCTGCAGATTTCGATCATGCTTTTGATCGAGTGGATCATGTGTACATCGTGGTGGTTATGAATAGGTTGGTGTTCAAATGGCTCTGAGCACTATGGGACTTAACATCTGAGGTCATCAGACCCGGTTGAGTGTCTCACCATTATTGACCACTGCAGTGATCCGGCTGTTTCACGGCGCCAGTTCAGCGATGGTGATCAACGGAGGTAGAACAGTGTATTATAAGATCTTAAGATCAGTCGGACAGGGTAGCCCCTTGTAGATCGTCCTATATGCAATCGCCTTGGAACCGTGCCTCGCAGGCCTTCGCCACCGACTTTCCGGGATCTCTCTGCGGCATCTGTCTTTCAAATGCAGAGCATACGTGGATGATATTATGTTCCGCGTCCGGAGTGAGGAGGAGACTCGATCAACAGACGTGTGGGATGGCAGTTCCGAAAATCACAATTCACGTATGTGGGGCGTGGACTAGAACGAGGAACAGAAGGATCCTTACCTGTGGTGCAAACCCTCCAATGTTTGGGAACCACCTTTCGTAAGGAGACGCAGGAACTGCTGCGGACAACTACCAACAGTCAGTACGACTAAACGCCCTACGCTCGATGGATATGCTGCAGCGAGTGTCACTCGTCAACCTTTATCTCGCTCCCATGATGTGACACCTGACTCACCTTCTCTTCTTGACGCGCACGGTGGCTGTGAGGATTCGGGCGGCTTTTGGGAATTACGTAAGCCTGAGACAGCTCTTTAAAGTACAGTACAACAAGCTAACCCTCCTAGCGCGAGAAGGGGGCGGTGGTTTAGTGAACGTGCATGAGAATGCTCGTGCCATGTCTATTAATACTGTGCTTAAACAGTCACACAACAGGAGTCACTCTCCTACAGGGACGATCATCGAAAAACTAGTACCAACATCGCATCTTCCCTAGGTCAGTGTCGGCCATATATCAGTCCCGTTGACGTACGTGCACGCGTTCACCGTTGAACACAGTTACGGTCGAGAGCGTTTACCGACGTCCAGACAGACGACATCGAATGACGTGTACCATCTGCTTCTTCGACAGATCGCCCGGAACAGGGTGGAACGGAAACAGCCTGCCATTATTTGGCAAGTGGTGTAGTGCACTGTACACAACCCCCGCCTACCTACAACAGTCAGGTCAACATGGAACATTGTAGTGAACCGTAAATATCCCATGAATGACAAAAAGTACGCAATACATTGGGCAAATTCCCCCAGCAATGCGACATGCTGCATACGGGCAACAAGCGGATCGTCTGCAGCGAGCCATTGGCTGCCTGGACTCTAGCAAGGAAGATAATAGCGTTCATGCGGCGCACTATACATACAGCAGTATCTTCCGAAATAGTATTTTTTCCAGAGCGAACGTATTTTCCGCGTCATAAGACTAACAAAGTGGCTTGGGTAACGGATATGACATTACACATGGATTACTGGCAATACAGGCAGACGGACACGCAGAGCTGTTCCAGCTACGAAAGTACAAGGACTGGTACGCAAATTTCATTGGAACGGTTCGTGCTGACCCACCATATACTTGGTGTGAGCCGGATGTGCAAAGATGAGCGGAGCTGCTGTCGTTGTGGAACCAATCGAGTAATGTTATGAGCTAAGGAAAATTAGGCGAGTATGCGACCCAGGAAGAACTAAAACTTGCACAGTTAGAAATAGAATGTTTCTTTTAATTTTGTTTTGATATCTAAAAATACTATTTTTAAGCCTGCCGAAGGTAGCCCCACTGTGACTTTGCTGTTATTTCACGCTGAAAGCTAGGACGCCAGCGAGTTTCCTTCCAGGACAGTTATAATGTATAAGGACGTATTTATGGTTTTGTGGGTAATAAAGGTTTTTGTTTCTCCTGCCTTCCTTAGAAACAAAATTAAATGAAAATAAAAAATAAACAAATAAAAAATGAAGAAATGGTAATGCGACTGGTCGTGCAGTAAAAAAAAAGAGCGCTAAAACCCCGTTTGCGGATACAGAGTGACGTGCCAACCCCGGATCGTATCTGCCTCGCTCATTAACGATGAGGGTGGTGGGCTGGCCAGTCTGCATGTGGTTTTTAGGCGGTTTTCCACATCCACCTAGATAAATACTGGGTTGGTACCCACGCTGCGCCTTAGGACAACAGTAGGCAAATGAGCAACTGTTGAGGAATGAGTTAAATACATAGGCATAAAATTCGTCTCCTCTTCAAAACGAAACTGTTGAATTGAATAACAAACCTTACATTTCATGTCAATATAAATCAATAACATTAAATGTATTCGTACTTAATAAAACTATAAAATAAATGCAAGAAGTGAAACAGCGGTGAAGGGAAAAGAGAAAATATTCTTTGGAGACGTAGGACAGACCTTGCTCAAGACAGCGTCGTCTTAAGCTTTTATAGGACTAGTATCTAGTGACAGTCTTTCTAACCCAGTTTCAGGGATATATCTCATGACTACTGTAAAACAATAGGGGTTTTTAGACATGGTCTTACCGGCGTAGCAACGTTGTCCCCGAGTTCGAAGAGAACTCATAAATGTAGGCAAAACAGTCTTTCAAACCGACCCATAATTTACAGTCCTCCGACAGAAAACAAAAAGGAAAACGTCAGAAGATTCAGGTTTAACGCCCCGTCGACACTGACATCACCAGAGAATGAGCACATGCTTGGAATAATTCAAGGATAGGGAACGTAATCGGCCGTGTCCCTCCAGAGGACTCGCCTGGAGCGATTTACATCAATCACGGAAACTTAAACCATGACTGGGGCCACGCCGGTTTATATATATATATATATATATATATATATATATATATATATATATATATATATATATTTATTTTTTTTTTTGCAGAGGAACATTTGGAAAACCGATTCACTGTCTTTAGAAAATGTTTGGAATCTGTTGGTGTGCGACGGATAATACAATCCGTGTAGATTGCTTTCATGTTTAAGATGGCCAGTTTCGGTGCCACTTGGACCATCCTCTGACAGAACTGTACCACTTACACATACAGTCCGTGTAATATACCAGCAAAATGTATATACTACGTTACTAGACATTTTTCAGTGACGAAGTATCTACGTTTTTCTGATGAAAGGAACGTTTTACTTTTGTAACCGATACAGTCAGATTTGATGCTGATTCACATGAAGCCGAAAGCGCTCATTTCATAAAGGAAAGAAATCTACACGGGCAATAATACTTTTACCTGTTTTTAAAGATATTGTGGGTAAACTAAATAAGAATAGCGAAGAGGAATTTGAATCGACTCCTTCAGACTACCATGCCAGTGTATTAATTTTTACTTTATAGTACGACACAAAGCAAAATTGTAGCTAATGTGCGAGTGGCACTCAAATGTTCATTCGACATATTGGTATTCAGGAATTTAAATATCCACTGACTTACCTAACAATGGATAGTAATCCATTTTCAAGATATCTTCTTCGCCAAATTTCACATCCCGGACAACAAATCCCTAAAATACTCATGGAGGGTTCGCCATTTGTGTACGTAACAGAAGAATAATGTGTAACATGATTATTGATTCCACGGGGTGCCGTTTCACTGTTCTTCAGATCTTATTTTGTACCAAGGCAATCTGTGGCGAACTTTCAGTTATACTACATTTACTTATTCTGTTTATGTATTTAACTTAATAAGATTAAGGCCTTCAGCACCTCTCTTACATCTGACAACACATTCTACGTATTTTAAATTATTTTCAGTACGATAAACCTGTTACAAGTCACATTTAACATAGAATACAATATTTAGAAATTACTGAAGTGCAAACGGCCTCTTCTGTACAGTTCAAGTTTCCCTGTTTTATTACACAGTAGTGGGATGCCATCGACAAGAAACAGTCCCATTGTTCTGGGACTTCGGAACTCGAAGTTTTTTTTTGCATTTGTTTAATGTTCGAGGTTATGCGCCTATATTACCTGTGAAGACAGACCATTCTTCGTCTGAACGACCACATGGTTGGCATTTGTAGGTCTGGCACTTAAGTGATGCTGTAACTTGTCGACAAAGAAATATTTATGATGACACGACCGACAAGGAAAGCAATAGAGGGCCGAAAAGTGAAAAATTTGGCTCTTTTGAGAGTGCCGCAGTCATGAGCCAGACATTTGATAACAAAACAGTATTTCAACGGCAATGTTAAATTTCGTTAAACATCGTAGCATCGCACCAGCGGCAAGACTGCGCGATACCACTGGTGATATCACTGATGACGGGGTCACTAAAGCTGAGTTACTAAACGTGGATTTCCGGCGACTGCTTTACCAAAGAAGATGAAGCAAATATTCCAGAGCTGGAATAGAGAATAGCTGACAACATGAATAACTTAGAAGTAGACATCTTCGGTGTAGCGAAGCACCTTAAATCACTCAATAGAGGCAAGGCATTCGGTTCAGATTGTATACCAGTCAGAATCCTTTCAGATTATGCTAGTACAATAGCTCCATACTTAACAATCGTATGCAAACACTCGCTCGTCCAAAGATCCGTATATAAGAGGGTTGCCCAGAAAGTAATGCACTGCATTTTTTTTTCTCAGCCGAAAACAATGCTACGAATGCGAAACGTTACGTATGTATTATATGAAGGGCTTATTTCAGTAGTGGTACAAGTCCATTTTTGTTCATTCTGTGATACAGAGTCCTAAAGTTAAATGAGCGCTGAAAAATCTATAGTTGAGATACCATAAATATTCAAGTATATATGCTTGAATATTTCTGGTAACTTACTTGAATATTTCTGGTAGCTCAACTGCAGATTTTTCAGAGCTCATTTAACTTTAAGACTCTGTATCACAGAATGAACAAAAATGGACTTGTACCACTACTGAAATAAGTCCTTCATTTGAAGTCTCCTGAGTGAGCGCGCCAAGTGTCGACAGATAGCGTAGCTGCAGGAGAATTCATCGAATTTCTCACTGCAAAGAAAGAAAATGTGGGGAATATTCAAAACCGCTCGTGCAAAGTCTACGGGGCATCTGCTGTCGAGAGAAGTACAGTTAGTCGCCGGGCACGGAGGGTGACGTCATCAGAAGACGGTTCGGCGGAGCTGCACGATTTGCAGCGGTCGGGGAGATGATACACGGCTGTCACACCTGACATGTAGCAGTGAGCTGACGTCATTCGCGAGGATAGACGCCATTCGTGGAAACCATTTTGAGGACGATGAGAAGGCGATTTACACGGCGAAGCACTGCCTCCACCACCAGGACAAGGATTCTTACCGACACGGCATATACAACCTTGTTTCACGCTGGGGGAAGGCCTTAGAACGGGATGGAGGTTATGTGCGAAGTATTGGTGTGTAGAGTATTGGGAGTTGGTAAAACTACTCAGTTTGTTCATATTCATGGACCTACTTTATTTTGTGGTGCGAGATTAAATTTTTCTTTAATGAAAGTTTCTTCTTCCTCTAGTTTGGGTAACGGATGGCTAACTGTAGCTTTCGTTGCTTGTAACAATGCAGGTAGAGCAGGTTTGGAATCCTTTGAAACTAGGGAAATCTTAGCTTACCGTACTATACCTGTTTCTGAGATTATCATTGCTAGTGAGGGTTCCTACCTTTTTCCGCACGGGAGTTTGTCTTTGTCTTGTCGTAGACGTTGTAAGATAAATTCTGATTTTAGCCTTAACTTATGGGTGAAGGCGAGTGGTCCTTCTTCTTTGGAGGATTGTCGCATTGTGGGTGATTGTACTTTATATAATCATTGAAAGTAGTAGTTCTCAACAAACGGCCCTTTTAAGGGCCACAAATACTACACATTGATCTTGCCAAAAGCGATTCTTCTTAGTGTTGTAGCTCCCTGGGGCACTCTGGGATGCTCTCAGGGGCACTCTGGGATGCTCTCTGGGATGCTCAATAGATGTCGAGTACAGTCTCTGATTGGCTGACGTGTTTTTGGCGCGCGATTCAAATTGGTCTGAGCAACACCATTCTTTCGTATGTGTAATTCTCATTATGTTCAATAAAGGATTGTTCAAGCAAAAAAGATGCGGAGCATTATTTCTGGGCAACACTCGTAGCGACTGGGAAGTTTCACAAGTCACAGCAATACCGCAGAAATGGGAGTCATCTTCTGAATTACAGACGCATGTCACTGAGGGCGACTCGCTGCAGGATTTTGTAGCATATACTGTGTTCGAACGGTATGAATTTCCTCGAAGAAAACGATTTGATTACAAATATTTAGCACTGATTCAGAAAATATCGCTTTATTCTCACGAAATAATGAGTACTGTAGACAGGGAATGTCTTATTCATTCCATATTTTTAGATTTCTAGAAATCTTTTGACACCGTTCCTTATAAGGGACTTCTAATCAAACTGCGTGCCCTTGGAGTGTGGCCTCAGCTGTGTCACTGTACTCGTGATGTTCTGTGAGAAAGGTCACAGTTCGTAGTAATTGTTAGAAAGTCATCGAGTAAAACAGAAATAATATCTGGCGCTCCCCAAGTGTTACAGGCCCTCTGCTTTTCCTGATCAACGCAGGCGACATGAGAGACAATCTGTGCAGACCTCTTAGACTGTTCGCAGGTGATGATGTCATTTACAGCCTTGTAAAGTTGTCAGTTGATTAAAACCAATTGTAAAGTGATGTAGACAAGATACCTGTATTTTTATGAATAGTGGCAATTATCTAGGTAACGAAAAGTGTGTAGCCGTCCCCACGATTCCTGAAAGAAATCCGTTCATATTCGATAACGCTATAAATCACATAAATCTAAAGGCCATAAATTCAACTAAATACTTAGATATTACAATTACATATAACTTAAACTGGAACGATCACACAGATAATGTTGTGGGGACAGCAAACCGAAGACTGCGATTTATCGGGAGAACGCTTAGAAAGTGCAACAGGTCTACTAAAGAGACTGCCTACACCATGCTTGCCTGCCCTCTTCTGGGGTTTGCTGTGTGGTGTGGGATACGTGTCAGATAGAATTGAAGGGGTACGTCGAAAAAGTTCAAAGAAGGGCAGCTAGTTTTGTATTATTGCGAAATATGGGAGAGGGTGTCACAACCGTAATACGTGAGTGGGGTGGCAATCATTAAAACAAACGCGTATTTCGTTGCAGCAGATTCTACTCGTGAAATTTCAATCACCAACATACTTCTCCAATCGCAAAAATATTCTGTTCGACTCGTGTAAATAGGGAGAAATGATCATCATTATAAAATAAGAGAAATCAGAACTCGCACAGGAAGATTTAAGTGCTCGTGTTTCCCGCGCACCTTTCGAGAGCGTAACGGTAGAGATACAATATGAAGGTGGTTCGATGGATGCTCTGCTAAGTGAACTGCAGGGTAATACTGTAGATATAGATATATGTGGCCTGATGACGTGAATGATGGTGACGGTCGTCCTCTCGGCTTCGCGAAGAATAATACTCCATTAGGCATGTTACAACATAATTTACGATTACGTCTAATCGCTTTTTCTCGATCTGATACACACTGAAAATAACACTCAAATTATAATATACGGAGGATTTCAAATGCTGGTAAAATTGATTGTGAGTCCAATTTGCTGTGTCAGCTGTTTCACTGTAGTTGCTCAGAGACTTGTACAGCCGGTTTCGTACCATCTAGGGTTACTTCACAAAGTATTTGTCTAATACATGACTGAATGTTTAAGGGTGTATAAAGGGAGGAAAACTGACGGACTGAAATAAAGCAGGGACAAGGACGTCTTTATTGATCAGTAAAAATGAGAATACAATAAAGAAACACAGATTGCTATGTAAATGCATGTTTAAGCATTCAAAAGTACAGATAGGCAATATAAGACGCAAAATAAGTATTCGTGTAGGGTACTGAAAATCACACTTTGAACATAGAATGTTGTTGTTAGTACTTAGTAGGGCCTCCTTTCCTCTTTATAATCACTTGCATGCTTCTTGGCATGGATTTCACCAGAGATTCTGTTGTTTGCACCGTAATTTTACGCCATTCCTCTTGTAGGGCGGTCTGTAGATCATTTCCACTGGATATCTAACGATTCCTAATGTTTTCGTCGAGTAAATCCCACAAATTCTCGATAGGATTAATGTCTGTGGATTGCGGTGGTGTCTGCATCCAGTGGGGCGTGTTATACAACAGTCACAGCTTTTTATCTAGAGCCGCATGTTTCGGATCATTATCTTGTGTGAAAATATAATCCCCATTAAGACCCACATGATTCACACTACTGGATAGATGTGTTTTTAGGATGTTAATACAAATCTTGTGGTCCGTAATGCCATCAATAAAACACAAATCCCCCACACCATTTGCACTCGCCCCCCCCCCCCTTCCCAAGTACTGAACCTGCTCCATGTTTAACTGAGGCTGTTGTATTTCTCTCTTCAAGTTAACAATTCTTTTCTCTCCACACTGTTACGCGCCCTTTAGACTTAAACAGCTCAAATCGATTCTCGTCAGTAAATACAACCTTCTTCCAGAAATCAAACCAATCTGATTTATGTTCCCTTGAGAATGCAAATAACTTCCTTGTATTGATTTTACCGATGTACGATGTACGGATATGATTTCGAATCAGATGGAGTGTAAACGGATTTACCTCACACCTGGACGTCTGGCACTCTCCGAACATAAATTATCAGTGGCAATTGTGTTTTACTTCCGTCGATGGTTGCGTCAGTAGTGCTCTACGGCTGTTCGGCCTCCATGAAGCACATTTCTTACAGTCTGTGCTGAATCAGAACTTCCTGTACGGATATGAAAAGCAGTAACAAGGTGTGCAGCGCTCCGTTTCGGATATTTGATGATTTCTCGAAGAAGCTGTTGTTTCTCCGTCTTGGACAAAACTGCAGAACGACAGCTTCGTGATTTGTTTTCGTACTTTTTGCTGTGATTAAAAAATCAGTCCCTCTTCAGACCACGAGTGGCCTACCGGGACCATCCGACCGCCGTGTCATCCTCGGTGGAGGATGCGGATAGGAGGGGCGTGGGGCCAGCACACCGCTCTCTCGGTCGTTATGATGGTATTCTTGACCGAAGCCGCTACTATTCGGTCGAGTAGCTCCTCAATTGGCATCACGAGGCTGAGTGCACCCGGAAAAATTGCAACAGCGCATGGCGACCTGGATGGTCACCCATCCAAGTGCCGACCACGCCCGACAGCACTTAATTTCGGTGATCTTACGTGAACCGGCGTATCCACTGCTACAAGGCCGTTTCCTGCTGGGATTAAACCTGTATATAATACTTCTCACTGTACTGGTAGGTCTACCGACGGTTTCTCCGATTTCTTGCAAACATTTTCCTTGTCGAAACAACCTGACGCAGATTTCTGTCTATTCATTTGTAGCGTCGCAAGGTTTAGACGCAAATTACGTAAATATTACTCAACTGCTTTCAGACCGGAAAGACAACTATTCAATGTGCTGGATGGAACACAACTGCATAACGAACGCGAGAAGGACGCGTGTCAGTGCGGCCCAATACCACAGATATTGTTTACCAGACGAATACTTGTTCGGCGTCTATCGCGGCGTGATTTTACATAGCGAGTATTTGGTCACAAATGAAGCGACGTGTGAACCATAAAGAGCGTTTTATTTCCAAGTGTAGAAATGAGGCAACGCAAGGAAATAGTTATTATTCAAAAAATGGCTCTGAGCACTATGGGACTTAACAGCTATGGTCATCAGTCCCCTAGAACTTAGAACTACTTAAACCTATCCTAAGGACATCACACAACACCCAGACATCACGGGGAGTTATTATTCATTTCGCAACTATATTTGTATGACTGTGCGTATTATAGTCTATGCGCCACGGTCGAACGAATACTTTGTGGAGTCACTATAGGTACATACCCAGGTGTATTTGAGATCTAAAGAAAATGGTTATAATGGCTCTGAGCACTATGGGGCTTAACATCTGAGGTCATGAGGCCCCTAGAACTTAGAACTACTTAAACCTAACTAACCTAAGGTCATCACACACGTCCATACCCGAGCTGGATTCGAACCTGAGACCGTAGTGGTCGCGCGGTTCCAGACTGAAGCGCCTGGAACCGCTCAGCCACATCGGCCGGCTATTTGAGATCGACTGACCCATATTATCTCAATGACTTAATGCGTGTTCCAAGATGCAATGAAGAGCAATACTGACGCAACCACCGACGGAAGTCAAACACAATTGTTACTGATAATTTATGTTCGGAGAGTGCCAGACTTCCATGTGTGAGGTAAATCCGTTTACACTCCATCTAATTCCAAATCATAATCTGTGATGATTGGTGAACAGATGGAATTTAATGAAAATGTCACAGCTCGTAAAAGCACTCTCGCCGAGAAATCAAACAAATGGAAGTGAAACACGCAGTAAAGCGGATACACTTGATTTTGACGAGTATAGGGATATTCATAAGGCGCTGTCGTGTGCGACGTGATAAACGAAATGCAAGATCAGTGCTCGGTGAACGCGTACCCACCTCGACAGCTGGTAGGAAGCGCTAGATTTTTATCTCAAAAGCTGGCGCCTCCGCGGTGCGGTGGCTGTTTGTTTACAGGGAGCGGCGCTTAGCGTACAAAGGCGAGCTAGGAGGCGGTGCGCCGCGGGCTCTATATTGTGTTAATCAGCGCCGGCATTAGGCCGGCGTCGCGCGCATGCGCGGCTGAGGCCTGTTTAACGTCGGCCACCGCCAGCGCCGGCGTTAATCTGCACGCTGCCGTGTGCCGTGTGCCGTCTGCTGCCGTGCTGGGAGCGCGCCGCTACCCGGCGCTCCGTCACACAGCCACTTTCACGCTAATTGCTTCACGGGCGCGTCAAAGAGGGCGTAGCTGCTTTGTCCTCACTTCTGACTCTCAAACGTTTAATTAAATAAAAAGATGCGTACGTGGGCCACGTTGAAATAACACAGAAGAGCCATCGAACGAAATCAAACACAATTGAAATGAATTCTGGAACTACGACTTGCAAACGGACGAACGAAACAGTGATGTATCATTACTCGACTTTTCTCTTTACACTTTTCGGTCTTTAATTAATCCATTCTTACTGGTTGTTGAGATCTCCGGCTGGGGATTACATTACATTAGACGTACAGCAAACAGCCATATTTACGTAATTTTATTTAAGTAAGGTGACCATGAAAGGGAAGCAGTGGTTGGGAAGGGAGTGAGACAGGGTTGTAGCCTCATGCTATTCAATCTGTATATTGAGCAAGCAGTAAAGGAAACAAAAGAAAAGTTCGGAGTAGCTATTAAAATCCATGGAGAAGAAATAAAAACTTTGAGGTTCGCCGATGACATTGTAATTCTGTCAGAGACAACAAAGGACTTGGAAGAGCAGTTGAACGGAATGGACAGTGTCTTGAAAGGAGGATATAAGATGAACATCAACAAAAGCAAAACGAGGATAATGGAATGTAGTCGAATTAAGTCGGTTGATGCTGAGGGAATTAGATTAGGAAATGAGACACTTAAAGTAGTAAAGGAGTTTGCTATTTGGGGAGCAAAATAACTGATGATGGTCGAAGTAGAGGATATAAAATGTAGACTGGCAATGGCAAGGAATGCGTTTTTGAAGAAGAGAAATTTGTTAACATTGAGTATTGATTTAAGGGTTAGGAAGTCGTTTCTGAAAGTATTTGTATGGAGTGTAACCATGTATGGAAGTGAAACATGGACGATAAATAGTTTGGACAGTAAGAGAATAGAAGCTTTCGAAATGTGGTGCTACAGAAGAATGCTGAAAATTAGATGGGTAGATCACATAACTAATGAGGAGGTATTGAATAGAATTGGGGAGAAGAGGAGCTTGTGCCACAACTTGACTAGAAGAAGGGATCGGTTGGTAGGACATGTTCTGAGACATCGAGGGATCACCAATTTAGTATTGGAGGGCAGTGTGGAGGGTAAAAATCGTAGAGGGAGACCAAGAGATGAATACCCTAAGCAGATTCAGAAGGTAGTAGGTAATGAGAGATGAAGAAGCTTGTACAGGATAGAGTAGAATGGAGAGCTGCATCAAACCAGTCTCAGGACTGAAGACCACAACAACAACAAGGTGACCATATTTTCTAGACTGAAATTCTGGACATTTACATATTTCTTGGGCCCAAATCCGGGACACATTAAAAATTTTGCAAAATAGGCTACATTTATTTATTTATTTATTATATGAGAAGAAGGTTTCAATTAAATGTAATAAATACAAAATATCAATTACATTTGTTACAAAGTAAAGCACATTTACATTTTATTAGTACCTTCTAAGATGAATGAGTGTGATCAGGGCCACTGCATTTATCAGTGCTGTGGATTTTCTTTATCAAGTCTGTATTTTTCAACAACATATGAAAAAACTCGACACAAGTTTCATCATAATTTATTCTACTTATTAACATTGCTTTCATGGTTTCTACAGCCAACTGTGTTTTGTCACTTGTCCATATATTGTTCATGTGGGAAAATACCCTTTCAGTAGCAGCATTAGTGCCAGGAAGGCAGAAAAGAAACTCCACTAGCTTGAGTACATTTGACAATGACACATGATTCTGGCTGAAATGAGAAATCATCTCAACCCGTCTTTGACCTGGAACAGTGTTGTTAGCAGTCCATTCAACTGATCTCATTCTTGCGAAGAAGTATCGTTATTGTTATTGACGAGGAAAAACAACTAAACTTATCAAACATAATATACCATAACACGACGTAACACAAAATTCAGTCTGATATAATATGGTGCTCACAGATGACAAATGGTAGTATTCTAGACACCAGCATATATTGCGTTGGCTACGCCAAAGTCAACGAGAGCGTATATTAATGTTCGTCTGTTCGAGTTACTTTGTATTTCGTCTGCATGTTTGCCATAAAACCTCCTCTGCCTCTTCCATGGCTATCAGAAAATATGCAGATTTCTTCCTTCTTCTGTCTACGGTTAGAGCCGTTTCAACTGAGCGAATGCGTTCGAGTGCGACTTTTAACCAGTTGCCGTGGTCTCTGACTGCCGTTAGCTGTTAGAGCTGCGGCCAACACGTGTTTGAACAGTAGAATCAGTTTGATAACGGTTTCGACAATTTGTCGTACCCTCTTGTCAAACAATTTCCCACCATAACTAAAACTAATAATAATATATACCGATACAGGTGAAATGAATGTCTGATTCGGGACAAATTGGGTCATGATTGTTAATTTAGGGACAAACAGGTGTCCCGAATTACCTTTGAGGAAATTCGTGACAGACACACAAAAATCGGGGCTGTTCCGAAAAAAGCGGGCCAAGCCAATATTCGTTTCTGGCTTTCAACCATCTTCATATTTAAATCTTCAATTAGCACATCGTTGTAAACATAGATTGTAATTTGAATGATTCAGATGTCCTACGCAAAATACAAGGCATGTTTTTTAAGTAAGTACCGTTTTGACACATGGCGGCCGGAGCGCTGCGGTAGGCGTTCTGCGCATGCGCTCTGGGTACCTACATCTGTTGTCTACGCACTGACGCCATTACAGTCTGATTCTTCCTTGTTTACGTCGTGTACTGAGTGTTTAAGATGCCTCCGATAATCGTGAGTCCCGCCGACTGTGAAGAACGGTCTATTGTAAGATTTCTCAGTGCTAAAGGCCTAAAAGCGATTGGTATTCATCGTGAGATCTGTACAGTTTACGGAGAAAACATTATGAGTGATGGAATGGTAAGAAAGTGGGTGAGAGCACTTAAAGATCGCCGCACAAATGTGCATTATGAACAACAGAGTGGGCGTCCTTCGGTCGTTAATGAAAGTTTGGTGCAGGAAGTGGACAATAAGACGAGAGAAAACAGACGCTTTACGATTTCCTCCTTGCGGGATGACTTTCCTAATGTTTCTCGTAGTGTTTTGTATGGCTTTGTGACCGAGCACTTGAATTAGCGAAAATTGTGCTCGCGTTTGGTACCGAAAACGTTGACGGATGTGCACAAAACCAAACGTTTACACAGTGCATTGACTTTCCTTGAGCAGTACCACAACGACGGTGATGATTTCTTAAGCTAAATTGTTACGGGCGATGAAACATGGGTGGCCTACGTCTCACCAGAATCAAAGCAGCAGTCCATGGAATGACGGCATTTAGCTTCACCCAGAAAAGTGAAGTTTAAGCAAACAATTTCTGCCCGGAAAATCATGTGCACTGTTTTTTGGGAAGAAAACGAATACTGCTTCTGGAATTTCTGCCTCCTAATGAGACAATTAATGCAGCAGCTTACTGTAAGACATTGCATAATCTGTGCCGTTAAATTCAGAACAAAAGACGTGGCAAGTTGAGAAAGGGCATCTTTCTGCTGCAAGACAATGCCCGTCCGCATGTGGCGAATGAGACCAAAGATCCCATCACATCTTTTCGATGGGAAACTCGAAATCATCCTCGGTACAGCCCCGATCTTGCGCCCAGTGACTACCATCTGTTCCTGCACTTGAAGAAACACCTGGGCCGTCAGCGTCTTCAAGACGATGACAAAGTCAAAACAGTGGTGATGCAGTGGTTAACAAGTCACGCGGCAGACTTCTATGATGAGGGTATCCAAAAACTGGTACAATGTTATGACAAGTGCCTCAATATTGACGGAAATTATGTAGAAAAGTAGATTAAGGTAAAGGCTTTCACGTAAAAATAAAATTATTGAGGTATCTTAGCAAGTCTTTTTTTAGTTTCAAAACGGTACTTACTTAAAAAACACGCCTAGTAACAAATACGTTTGTCTAGTACAATTAACGTGTATATATTATATACAGTGTGTGATCAAAAGTATCTGGACACCAGGCTGAAAATGACGTACAAGCTCGTGGCGCCCTCTGTCGTTAATGCTGGAATTTAATATGATGTTGGCCCACCCTTAGTCTTGATGACAGCTTCCACTCTCGCAAGCATACGTTCAAGCAGGTGCTAGAAGGTTTCTTGGGGAATGGTAGCCCATTCTTCACGGAGAGCTGTACTGAGGAGAGGTATCGATGTGGGTTGGTCAGGTCTTAGTGTACAAAGGAGAGCCAGGAGACAATGCGCCGCGGGCTATATATTGTGTTAATCAGAGCCGCAGTATGCATCATTAGGCCGGCGTCGGGCGCATGCGCGGATGAGGCCCGTTTAAAGTCGGCGACCGTGTCTGTAGCAAGACAGCCGAGTTACTCTCCGAAATAAACAGTAGCAATACCAATATTGTATTAGGTACCGAAAGCTGGTTGGAACCAGACATAAATAGCAGTGAAATTTTGAACTCGGAACGGACAATGGTTAGGAGGGATAGGACTGATGCTATGAGAGGTGGTGTGTTCATTGCAGTTAAAAGCTGTTTCAACGCAGTTGAGATCGATACGGGGTCGGACTGTGAAATAGTCTGGGTAAAGCTGTCAGACAAGGATTGACAATTGTATTAGGATGTTTTTATAGACCACCAGCATCCGCAACGAATATCGCAGAACGTTTCAGGGAAAGTCTTGAGTCCATAGGAAATAATTATCCAAATTGTCGATTAGATGTAGGTGGAGACTTCAATCTGGCATCCACTGACTGGGAAACTTACACGTTTATCACAGGGGGCAGAAGCAAAGACTCGTGTGAAGTTATTCTAGGAGCGCTCTCAACATACAAAAAAAAAAAAAAAAAAAAAAAACATGGTTCAAATGGCTCTGAGCACTATGGGACTTAACATCTATGGTCATTAGTCCCCTAGAACTTAGAACTACTTAAACCTAACTAACCTAAGGACGTCACACAACACCCAGTCATCACGAGGCAGATCTCAACATACAACCTTGAGCAATTGGTTAGAAAACCAACTCAAGATGGGAACATATTAGATATCTTGGCGACAAACAGACCTGATCTTTTTGAGGAAGTTAACCTAGAAGAAGGTATTAACGGCCATATTGTCGTTGTGGCATCTACATCAGTGGAAGTTGAAGAAAAAAAAACAGCGTAGAGTTTTCTTGTTTGGGAATGCAAATAAAACTGTCGTTAATGAATATCTTCATAGTCAGCTCCAAGCATTCACCGCGGGACAGAACGATATTGAGCATCTTTGATCGGGATTTAAAGATATTGACCACCACGTGCTAGAGAAATATGTGCCTAACAAAGGTATGGCGGAGGGAAGGATCTACCTTGGTACAACAAACGTATTAGGAAGTTGCTGAGAAAGCTGAGAATTTTGCACAGTCGTTTTAAACGTAGTCACTGCTCAGCTGAGAAACAGAAATTATGTGAAATGAAAGCAGCTATCAAAAGATCAGTGAGAGATTCTTTTAACGAATTTGAAAGCAACATTTTGTCTTCAGATTCTAAAAATAACACTAAAAAATTTTGGCCGTACGAAAAATCTATGAACGTTACAAATAATTCAATACCTTGTCTTGCTGACAGTACGCGTAATGTAAAGGATGATGATAAACAGAAGGCCGGATTTCTAAACCTAGCTTGCAGAAAGTCGTTTACGGTAGAGGACTGCAGCACTATTCCCCCTTTCATTTATCGAACAAACGCGAGGATGGCTGACATAGTGTTTAGTGTATCTGGGATTGTAAAACAGTTACGATTCTTAGACGCCAGGAAGGCATCTGGCCCAGACGGTATCCCCGTAAGATTACTTGTTGACTGTGCTGCAAATATACAGGTAGCACCATTCTTATCCATCATCTATAAGAGATCATTGGAACAGCGGAAAGTTCCACGGGACTGGAAGAAGGCCCAGGTCATAGCAATCTATAAAAACGGTAGAAAATAGGATGCACATAATTACCGGCCAATTTCACTGACATCGATTTGTTGTAAAATCATGGAACGTATTTTGTGTTCAGACATAATGATCTTTCTAGACTCTGAGAAGCTCATCTCCAGAAACCAGCATGGTTTTAGGAAACAGCGGTCATGCGAGACACAGCTGGCCCTCTTCGTGCATGATATACAACAGACTCTAGATACCGGCACGCATGCTGATGCCATATTTGTCGACTTTCGAAAGGCGTTCGACCCAGTTCCGCACTGTCGCTTGCTCCAAAAAGTGCGCGCTTGGGGTCTATCCGATGACATATGCGGTTGGATAGAAAGTTTTCTAACAGACAAGGCGCAGTATGTTGTCCTGAACGGGATGACTTTAACAGAAACAAGCGTAACTACAGGCGTGCCCCAGGGCAGCGTAATAGGTCCGCTGCTTTTTACGATTTACATAAACGATCTGGTTGATGGTATTGACATAGGCATTAGACTGTTTTCCGATGATGCTGTAGTATACAGGAAAGTAGTATCACACGAAAGTTGTGAACAAATCAATGAAGATGTGCAGAAAATGAACGCGTTGTATAATGACTGGCAGTTATCTCTCAATATTAGTAAGTGTAACCTACTGCTTATGACAAGACGAAAATCCTCATTAAAGTACGAGTAAAAAATAAATTCCCAGTCCTTGGAAGCGGTAACATCCGCCAAATATTTGGGTGTGACTATTCGAAATGATCTCAAATGGAATGATCAGATTACACAGGTAACGGGCAAGGCGAACTCTAGATTGCGGTTTATTGGTAGAATCCTGAAGCGATGCAGTCCTTCAACAAAGGAAATTGCTTACAATACGTTAGTTCGTCCAGTCTTAGAGTACTGTTCGTCTGTGTGGGACCCTTCCCAGTTGGGTCTGATTCAAAAGATTGAGAAGGTCTCAGAAGAGCGGCAACATTCGTGACTGGTACATTTAGCCATCGCGAGAGCGTTAAAAATCTCACAGAAAGTTTGAAGTGGGACGTACTTGCAGATAGACGACGCGCTAAACGGAAGGGGCTGCTCAATAAATTCCGAAATCCGAGGATGTACGGCATATATTATTACCACCAACTTTAAAACCGCGCAATGGTCACCATTCACACATAACGGAAATTAGAGGTCGTATTGAGACGTTTTTACCTCGTTGTTTTTACCTCGTGCGATCCACGAGTGGGACAGAGGGGGGAGAAATACAACTTTGGTGCGAATTGTGCCCTCCGCCACACACCGCTTGGTGGCTAGCGGAGTATATATGTAGATGTAGAAGTCGGCATTCCAAAACATCCTAAAGGTGTCCTATAGGATTCATGTCAGGTCTCTGTGCAGGACACTTCATTACAGGGCTCTTATTGTGGTGTAACCCCTCTGTGAAAAACACGACCACTACATAACACCACCGCCTCCGAATTTTTCTGTTGGCACTACAAACGCTGGCAGATGACATTCACCGGGCTTTGGCCATACCCACACCCTGCCATCGGATCGTCAAATTGTGTGTTGTGATTCGTCACTCCACACAACGTTTTTCCACTGTTCAGTCGCCCAACGTTTGCACTCCTTACGTCAATCGAGGCGTCGTTTGGCATTTACCGGCGTGATGTTTCGATTATGAGCAGCCACTCGACCATGAAATCCAACTTTTCTCACCTCCTGCCTAACTGTCATAGTACTTGCAGTGCATGTTGATGCAGTTTGGAATTTCTGTGTGATGATCTGGGTAGATGTCTCCCTATTACACCTTACGACCCTCTTCAACTGTCGGCGGTCTCTGTCAGTCAACAGACGGGGTCAGCCTATAACGCTTTTGTGTTTTACGTGTCCCATCACGCTTCCATTTCTTTATCTCATCGGAAACCTTGGAGCTAGGGATGTTTAGGAATGTGGAAATCTCGCGAACAGACGTATGACAGAAGTGACACCCAATCAACTGACCACGTTCTAAGTCCCTGATTTCAGCGGAGCGCCCCACTCTGCTCTCTCACGATGAATATTGAATACTGAGGTCGCTGGTATGGATTGCCTGGCAGTAGGTGGCAGCACAATGTACCCAATATAAAAAAATATATTTCTTTGAGGGTGTCCGGGTACTTTTGATCACATAGTGTATTACTCCTTAGGTGCACTTACTGTTTATTCCGCTTGTTGTTGCTCCTACTCTCCACACACGAGGGGCGTTCAGTAAGTACTGAAACAATTTTTTTTCCCTCAAAGTAGGTTGGTTTCATTCAGGGTTCCAGTACACCATATTATTCCTACCATCTTTCGCTAAAAAGAAACCCACTTTTCAACGTAATCTCCGTTCAGTGTGACGGCCTTACACCATATTATTTGAAGGGTCTGTATGCCCGCATAGTAGCACTCTACTGGTCGACGCCGGAACCAACGTCTTGCTGCATCCATAACCTCCCCATCATCTTGGTACCGCTTTTCACGGAGTGCATTCTTCACTGGGCCAGACAGATCGAAGTCGGAAGATACGTGATCGCAGGCCTCTGTGGCCGAGTGGTTCTAGGTGCTTCAGTCTGGAACCGTGCGGCCTCTACGGTTGCAGGTTCGAACCATGTGAACACTTCCACCTCCCTGCTTAACCACTGGAATCAAGCAATCACGATTGTAGGCTTCTTATGGCGTTCTCCAGACCTAAACCCGGTCCGATGTTGGAAATAACGAAGACGTTGAGTCGTCGGACCATATGACGTGTTTCCACTGATCAGTCGTACGGGATTTATGCTGCTGACATCATGTTTTACGCTTCTTTGCTATGGTTGTCGTCACTAATGGTTTCGGTAGAGCAGCTCGCCCATTAATGTTCGCTTTACGGATTTCTCGGCGGACAGTTTCGATAGATACGTGGTTTCGAAGATGGCTACTGAGCTCTGCAGTCACTTTGGCAGCCGTAGTTTTGTGTTGTTTTGACAGAATTTGTGTTAGCATACGACAATTTCTGACATTTAGTTTTGATTTGGGCACACTGTTACGTTTACACATGATGTCTTTTCCTCTTTTGTGTTGGCTGTCATCACTGTTGAAACAGCTACTCTTTAAACATTCAATAAGTTGGCTGTCTTGGTTACTGATGCTCCAGCTAATAGGGTATCCACAATCTACCCTCTTTTGAGTTCTGTTATTCTTTCACTGCACGTCGATCTCTGCCTCTGAAGGCAAATACGAAGTGTGCGCTACTACCAAACATCCTGCACTGATGCCTAGTCCGTACTGAACACGCTCAGTCCAGCGCGACACGTGCCTTACCTGCGCTGTTGATCGTCAAACACAACCATCCCATTACTACCACCGTTCACATTATGTTGCCTATCCCCTCTAATGCACACCCAGAAACACCCTGTGTCAGACAGCCACATGGGTCGGAGAGTAACAGCAAACAGACTAGGATATTACCATCTCTAGCGTAGGCAGCCGTTAACAGTACGGCACAGAAGGCTGCCAGTGGAATGGTGACGTGACAAGAAGCGTAACCTGCCGATGAATGGCGTCTCATTGTGATCAGCTATTCCAGTGCCTTGGAGAGGTACGACGGTTTTCAAAAAATGGTTCAAATGGCCCTAAGCACTTGCGCCTTGCGCAACACTCAGTGCTGCCAACACAGCCATGCCTTTACATCTGAGGTCTTCAGTCCCCTAGACTTAGAACTACTTAAATCTAACTAACCTAAAGACATCACGCACATCCATGCCAGAGGCAGGATTCGAACCCGCGACCGTAGCAGCAGCGCGGTTCCGGACTGAACTGCCCAGAACCGCTCGGCCACATCAGCCGGCTATGACGGTTTTCCTCCTGGCGTCGTCTTAGGGGAATTATCCAGTATGACTTCAAGGTTACGGCTGATAGACCGAGGTAGCTCTGACGACATATCACGGACATCCTGGGCTCTCATGTGTTAACTGCCATGCGGAAGTATCTTGGGGAAATTTTTCAACGGGGTAATGCTCGTCCACAATTGGCACATGTTTCTATGGACTGTCTGCTTGATGCAGATACGCTCCCGTGGTCAGTAGGATTCCCGGATCTGTGCCCAACAGAACAGGTGTGGGACCATCTCGGACTTCAACTCCACCCCGCAGCAAAATGTTCAAATGTGTGTGAAATCTTATGAGTGATAAGTTCCTAAGCTTACACACTACTTGACCTAAATTACCCTAAGGACAAACACACACCCATGCCCGAGGGAGGACACGAACCTCCGCCGGGACCATCCGCACAGCCTGTGACTGCAGCGCCTGAGACCGCTCGGCTAATCCCGCGCGGCTGCCCCACTGCCAGTAGCCAGGACACCAACGACAAGTAACGACAGTTGTATGCTACCTTGCCTCACAAGAGGATACGACGGCTTCGAAGGTCTAGAAATTGCCAGACGGGGTTAAACGCCATAATGATAAGCAGGCTCATGGTACCAAGTTCTTTGTAAATTAGACTCCATTTCGTGATCACTAAGATAACCCAGGAAATTTCGTTTCGTTCCTTCCTTCCCTTCGCTATTTTTATTAGGCATTGTAATTGTTAGCGTTGGAAATTATTACAACATCCTTACCGTAAAATGGAAATGTCGTGTGGCTAGGGCCTCCCGTCGGGTAGACCGTTCGCCTGGTGCAGGTCTTTCAATTTGACGCCACTTCGGCGACCTGCGCGTCGATGGGGATGAAATGATGATGATTAGGACAACACAACACCCAGTCCCTCAGCGGAGAAAATTTCCGACCCAGCCAGGAATCGAACCCGGGCCCTTAGGATTGACAGTCTGTCACGCTGGCCACTCAGCTACCGGGGCGGACATCCTTACCGTTAACGAAGCTTACAGGTCGTGGCAACTGGTAATACAATCGGGGAGGCAATAAATGGTTTGAGACATGAAAGAATTGTAAAACGAGATAAAGTCTGAAAGTGGTCTACAGCGTTTAATGAAGTACTCATTTACAACAGCCATTCGGTAACTTTCTTAAAATTTGTCGAGGTTGTAGTACACGCCCAGAAGACGTCGATCGAATAAGGAATGGTTATTAAATTCCCATCGGTGATACAGTCATCAGAGGCGAAGAACACGTTCGGGAAGGATTTGTCTGGAAAAGAATTTCGGCCATGCTTTTTCAAAGGAAACGGTTTAGGGACACCCTCGGAGAAATTGAATCTGAATGACCAGGCGGGATTTCGCAACCATCGTTCCCTCCCCCACACCGCTCGTTTCAGTCCATCTTCGAACAAGGTGACGGTGTTACAGACTGCAGGAAGTGTACGTCGATTTGTTAGAATTATCCTCGCACTTCCTCGACTGCCCTACTTGCGCCACAGCGCTCTTACGTCTGGCCCAGGGGCTGTCTGCGGAGCGGACACGGGATGTGTGTAGGTGTGCTTTGCGCAAGTCTCCTGCGGGGGAAGCCAATTTCCGAGGAACAGGTTGTGTAACGAGGGAAGTTGTCAGCCACTGCGGGCAGGGGAACCGCGAAAAGTGCGTCGCGTGCGACCGGTAAACTGCTGCAGCTGTCGAATGCAGGGACTTGGAGGCACAGGTGCACTGCAGCCGATTCGGAAGAGGTTCTTCCACTATTGGCACTGAGCGGCGCTACGTTCGTCGCAGCGGAGCGCAAAGGCGGCCGTCCGAGACTGTTATAGACACAACGGTGTCTGCTGGCCAAAATAATCATTATTTTCCACGTTTCTATCAAATGTTTGCCAGTGAAGAAATGATTTTCGGAAAGATGAATGCTGGATACTTCAGAACTTGACAGCTATTCGTACGGTAGTCAGAAACAGTCTAAAGAGCTTGTAAGGACGCTGCAGTGGAAGCTTTGCTGAGAAATAATTGCTAAGAAAAAACTTTGATAGGTTGCGCCGCTTCCGGGTTATTTAGCAGTGAAATTAGACAATCAGGTCGTCTCGTGCGCTGTATTTGAGCAGCCTGACAGCGATATTGGCTCATATGAATAAGAAGGGGAACATTTTCTGGAGAACATTCTCAGAGAAAAAGACGGCTTTCTGAGAAATTTCTTTGAAGCATATTCTCTTAAGCATATTCTCTGACGAGGGAGTTCTTTCTCACTATCTCCCCTCAGTCTACAGAAGGCTCCGGGTACGTGCGCGCGCGCGCGCGCGCGCGTGTGTGTGTGTGTGTGTGTGTGTGTGTGTGTGTGTGTGTCGTCTACCGCGTCTGGCACAGAACACATACATAATATAACATTTCATTCAATCACTGAAAGAATCAAACTGTTCAACGTACAGATAAGGAGATTTAATCTTAGTTTTATTTGAGGAAAGAAATTATTAAGTCGATTATGGACAGCTTATGAAGAATCATTTTATTAAGATGTTGCAATATTTTCCACATGGAAAACTGTCCTGTTATTGAAGTTAGATGAACGCAATACACGAACGAAATCTTAAGAATACGTCATACCTATTCCAAACTTGAACTCACAATTCTGTAATATGACATAATTTTGGTTAATTATGATGCATAATTATCTCGACGCCTTTCAAATATGGTACATAAACGTTCGTCCATGTGGTTTAATTAGAAAAAACAGATTAATTAATTAATTAATTAATTATTAATTTTTCTGATCCAACTACTTGTTTATAACATAACAAAATATAAGATTTAGGACGTGACAAAACATCACGATGGACATCTGAAAATGGTTCAAATGGCTCTGAGCACTATGGGACTCAACTGCTGTCGTCATAAGTCCCCTAGAACTTAGAACTACTTAAACCTAACTAACCTAAGGACAGCACACAACACCCAGCCATCACGAGGCAGAGAAAATCCCTGACCCCGCCGGGAATCGAACCCGGGAAACTGGGCGTGGGAAGCGAGAACGCTACCGCACGACCACGAGATGCGGGCACATCTGAAAATGTCAGTGACACAGTTGTGTGGTGCATACCTACGTCTTCACCTACACGAGTCTGAAAACCTTGGTCTGCATTTTCGCTTCATTTGAAACGTCGCCTCTATTCTTTCTTGATTTTCTGGAAGAAATTGCCGGCCGGGGTGTCCGATCGGTTCTAGACGCTACAGTCTGGAACCGCACCACCGCTACGGTCGCAGGTTCGAATCCTGCCTCGGGCATGGATGTGTGTGATATCCTTAGGTTAGTTAGGTTTAAGCAGAAGTTCTAGGGGACTGATGACCTTAGAAGTTAAGTTCCATAGTGCTCAGAGCCATTTTTTTTAAGGAATTTCGCCAGTCGAATTATGTTTTTAAACCTGTGTAAACGTCTACAGTCTGCCTCTACAGTATTTCTTCGGGCTAGGTATATCACCTTTATTTTTTTAAATTTTTTTTCTTCTACGGACAACATATATTCTACCAATTTCATTGAAAAAACAGTAAAATGTAACCTCAACAGAACTTCCTCATCGCGAATTATACTACAAAGCCCACTTCCGATAACGGAGAATGTTCTCCACTTACGGAAATCATTTCTAGTTTTATTCAATAGAACATTCTTCGCGTTGAGCAACTTCCTTAAGTATTTCACTGAAACTGACGACATTATTTAAGTATATTCTCTGTCTCACTTTATTCATACAAACCCAAGAATGTCCGCCGAAATTCCGAGGATAGAGTGTATTCTCCATTTTATTCATACGATAAAGTGTCGCTAAACTTATTCTTCGTTTGGTTTCCTCAAGCCGAACAACCATACCTTTTACTCTACTAGCTTACATTTATCCCTTCCGAAAATGGCACGTTTTAACTGGTAATTAGCATTTAAACAAGTGGTAAATCACTGGCGCAAAGATTTCTGAGCATTACTGGATTTTAGCGCGTGCAAGTGCTCTAATTTGTGCGCGCAACGATCTGATCGGCTAGCTTCAGTGGTAACTAAGTCGCAAACGACGCGTCATTTGGAATTTTTTTCTTAACAGTTATTTCTCGGCACAACCTCCCATGCAACACACTTACAAGCTGTTCAGAATGTGTCTATTTTCCACGCATAATTAGTGGTACAAGCTGGTCCTCTTCTGTGAAATAACGCTTAGTTCACCTTAATGTCTACAGCGTGCCGCATGAAAGTTGCCTTCAGCGTAAGCAAAGTCCATGTTGAACTATTTGTAAGTAAACGTGGCTGGTTGGTATTCACAATTCGAAGTCAGAACATTATAATGATCAGTGATAATACGTAATTAAATTTACTTGAAGCCTTTTTGGGGCATAACAAGCCATAAATGTTCACATTGCCACATAATATATGTTGCTGCCTAAGTATGATTGTGATAGCTATCAATTCGATGCGATGGACAAAATATTCAATTTAAAACTCTACTAGTATCTTCAGTTAAAGTTATGCACAAACGGTGACATATGACTAAATGTAATGTGACTATTCAGCAACAGACAATTAATAATTTAATTGCATTATTTATTCACCTGGGGCTATTCCCATTAAACCACTGTTTAGTAAAGTTCTCTCTTCAAAGCTTAATATCAACCTGTTGTATTTTTTAGCTTACAAGGAGAAGGGTTCTTTCCTATTCGTGCATGCATAATGGTGTTTCCCGCTGCAGTTCATGTTTCTGTCACTCCTGTGTCACAGCAGTTGAGTGATAGCCTACGAACATACCCTAACCCCTGCAAACAGTGAACATATAGCCAGACCAGCTGTAGCTACTCGCGTGCGATTTAAACTATTACGGCCTTACGAGAGCCATTCAGAAAGTAAGGTAGCGAAATGGAAAACACAGTGAAAATCAAAACTGTTTTATTGGCAGCGGTTAGCTACACCTTCCAGCTACTTCTCTACACAGTCGAGTCGCCGCTCTGACTTAGCCATCTATCGTAGTGTTGTACCAACTTTTCTATTATGTCGTTATAGAAGACAGCCGCCAGTGCTTTTCGACAATTTTCTGCACTGGACTGCAGCTCGTTGTCTGTTTCAAAACATTTTCTTTATAGCCAGCGGTTCATTTGAGCACAGATGAACCTCAGGGATAGCCAATTATGGGCTGTATTGTGGGTGATCAGACACGTCCTATCGAAAACTGCCCCTGGAGAGTGCAGCCGCGAACTGTCGTGTAGAACGAACTGCATGGCCGTTAAGTTGATTGTATAGCATCAGGCGAAATCTTTCACCAGGCCCTCATACTTGGGGGGAGACGCTAATTTCTAGTCATCTTCACGTTCTCACTGTAAACTGAAAAGAGCGGCATGATGCGATCGATGGGCGTACTAGACACAGTTCCCAACGCATCTGTGCAAAGCTTCATCAGATTTTCACTGTATTTCCCATTTCGCGACCGATCGTTCCTTACTTTCCGAACAACCCTCATAAAACAGACTTCATTGAAAATTATGAAAAAAAGGAAAAATGACGCAAGGGTCAATTGTGACAGGACTTGTCAGATTTGGTATGTTCTTCTAAATGTGAGGAGGATATTAATTAACAGCGTGGCACCTGCTAAGGGAATTGGCAGGATAGTTAACACCTAAGTACTTCATAGTGGTAAGAGTGATGATATCAGAAGAAGAATAAAAAAGAACAATGACTTTATCAGCAATATTATGAATAAACAGTGATGGAATTCTATTCAAAAAGCACGCTTACACATGATAGCCAATACTGCCAGGGATTTTCCCTTGGAGGGACGACTGATACGGTGTGCACTCAGCCCCCGTGAGGCCAACTGAGTAGCTACTCAGCCGGTCAGTAGAGGATCAAACGTCAAGAAACCGGATAATGGTCGGGACAACGGTGTGCTGACACCAAATTCGGTTATGCAATTGGCAGAGGATGACATGGCGGTCGGTCTGGCCCTATTGACCTGTTAAGGCCGGAACGCGGAATTTTGCTTTTTTACATGTGAAGACAAAGTGAATAATATTTTAAAGGTGTTGTGGTATTTCCAGAAGTAATAAGTTTAGATGAGTTCTACACCAAAATGTTAACATTTTTATTTTAATTCTGAACTAAAAAAAATAAAAACTATTTCAGGTCAGTAGTCCTATACACTAATGTCAATAAGCTCTCTTTGTTAAGAAGCTGAAATTAGCTTACTTATTCCATGCAAATACATCTAACTTTTTTTCCAATTTATCATAAGAAAAGCTCAGCCTATAGTAGCAGTATTATCTGTTCACCTTGCCTTTCTTTTACGATTTTGAATTCTCTTTCGTTGCCAGCGATAAGCTCAAAATCCTGCCTTGAGATCATTTTATCAGATGCTTAATTTATTTGCTACGTTCATATTGCTGTTTACTTCTTTTTACATTTTACTTTTTATTTTATTTTATTTTAATATATTTATTAAATATCTTATTTTAATGTCTATATTATATCCATGCGCTCCTTATAATTTAAAATATGAATACTATCTCTAAGAGCCAAACCACAATAGTTTTATTAGGATTTTTAGTATGTGTGAGGGCAAACTTTTCTTCGTTCACCATACGATCAATGTTTGTTTTTATTCTGTTGCTCTTTACCCTATACACGACTTTCTAAACGTAACATTTGAGTCTTATCATCCAATACTTCTTACTTCAATCTGTTTTATAGGACAACTAAAATAACGAGTTAATGACCATAATCATTGTTGTATTTGTTGTATAAAAGACTATAATGAATTCTAGAAGGTTTTGGGATCCAGGATTTAGACGTACCTATCATTCTGCGTAGCATTTCAGCAACATAGTCGTTGAATTATGGAGTTACACTTCATTGCACGTACACACAGAGAGTGTGAAAGGCGTGATGTAGGAAATCTGTTTCGTTAGCGTCTAGCTAATTCTAACAGTCACACTGTGTGTACACCATGATGTGACTGAATGGATTTACTTTCTGCTATTGACGATTTTTGATATATTGGACATTACATACGACTTCCGTAAAAAAACGTAAATTTACATTGTTAGCCGATGTTAGCAACCAAAAGAGAGAAAAAAAAATCCTTAGAAATCAGAAACAGCAGATCCATGTTACGGTTCTAATTCGTGGATTCTTAGGTTGCATGATTGTGTTTAGTTATTCTAAAACTATATGTCCTCCGGCTGAAGAGTTCCTTCTGCGTTCTATTAGTATTCGGTAACGTTACTTGCACAACTATAGTCAACCGGTTGCTCCATACTTAACTGAGTCAAGTGCTGTTATTTAACACTGTAAACATCGAAGCATGAAAAGGGGAATTGTCGTAACGTCACAAACTTGAAGCGGACGTTGGCCATGTTAGTGCTCCGAACATTATCTACTGGTTAAAGTGTTTTTATCGAAACTGTCATCCTGCGTCGCTAACGGGTGTGCTGATCATTCGCAACAGAGTTTCAAGTGCAAGGGAATCATATTTCATCCATAATGGAGATCACTTCAAGTGACATTTTCTTTTATATACATGAATTTTGGTTGGGCTATTTTACTTTTACTGTATTGGTTTTATTTTTGTCATTTGACTTTAGATTTCCTGTCAGTCTAACTAGAAAAGGTCTCTTGCTGACCACGGTGAGAAGGACATGTTGGAAATTGACCAAACAGAGCAAATTATGTTTTCAGCATTTTCCGGAAATCATGGACCTATCATTAGCTTCGTCAGTCAGTACTAAGGAAAAATTCTGACTTACGAAAGCAACCTTTCCACATCACATACATCTCTCATTGGTTATTCAAATGGTTCAAATGGCTCTGAGCACTGAGGGACTTAACTTCTGAGGTCATCAGTCCCCTACAACCTAGAACTATGTAAACCTAACTAACCTAAGGACATCACACACGCCCATGCCCGAGGCAGGATTCGAACCTGCGATCGTAGCGGTCGCGCGGTTGCAGACTGAATTGCATAGAACCGCTCGTCCACACCGGCCGGATCATTGGTTATTCGAAATGCATAATAAACGGAGGGCTATCCAAATGGCTGCCTTCCTAACGCTGTTTTATTCAGGAAAGCACTATAACAGTTTATATTTAAAGCAGCTGTTGCGTCTACACGACAGAAATTAAGAACAAGGAGGAACCGTAAACAGTAGCATCTGACGTGACGACGCCCGCTTCAAAGCAACATACAGCGCGTCTGTAGCGCCATATCCCCTTATTATATCTCCATTGTTGTGAATGACGGATCTAATTATCTCCCATGTCTGATAACTTCATTATCGACGGGGCGTTAGACTCTAATCTTCCTTCTTGTAATTAATTGGATTATGCGATGCAATTTAACTGTGTGTGGAGTCATAGGACATCTACTAACTGTATCCAGTTTCGGCTCTATCTGAACCGTGCCTTCTTTACATAAAAATAACAGCTTTGCTTTCAGCTATGCGATGACACATACAAAACGCAACAAAACATTGTGACCACTGCACATCGCCTGGTGACGCTGCGGCTACTTGAGGCAGTGAAAGAATTGCATAAGCTAAGCAGAGATCAATGAGGAACGTTTTCACGACGACATTGGCCACATATGGAGAATCCTTTGATAAGGTGGTCTAGAGGTAACGTTTTTGAATAGTATGGAGAACGTTCTCGGTCCCGGATTAGAATCCAGTCAGTACTTAGATTTTGAATAAAAATCATCAGCAATGGCAACCGAAGACTTCCGCCATAAGAAGTCACCCTCCTTACGCTAACGGATACATCAAAGAGAGCGGAAGAGGAGACACAGCTTCGGAGCTCTCTCTTTCTTTTGAGGTGGAGGTTTCCTCTAAAAGGAGGAAGAATCGGCAGTGATCAATGACATGAGGATTCAGAAAGCCATTGAATTCACAGCATTGAAGATACATAATGTGTATCAACAGGGCATGGGGCTTTAATTGACCTCTTCACTGGCAAAAGATTCCGGACGCGGATCTCCTGGAGAGGACTGCCAAGGGTGAGGTGACCATGAGCAAAAGATCGAATAACAAAGAAGAGATAACATAAAACGAGTCGGATTATGGGACGTCAGAAGTTCGTACTTAGTACAAAAGTTAGATAATTTAAAAAGGGAAACGCAAAGGAGCAATCTAGACAT
Source organism: Schistocerca cancellata (assembly GCF_023864275.1). NCBI lineage: Eukaryota > Metazoa > Arthropoda > Insecta > Orthoptera > Acrididae > Schistocerca > Schistocerca cancellata. The sequence goes on from NC_064626.1 coordinate 1,007,253,442, forward strand.
AGTAGGGGCCAATGAAGTGAAATGGAAATAAGATAAGGATTTCTGGTCAGACGAATATAGAGTATGTCAACAAGAACAGTAACTGGTATAGTGGAGCTAATACTTGTTATGATAATGAAGATAAGACAGAGAGCTACTACGAGAATTTCAGTGACAGCGTTGTTGTCATCTGATTCGACAGCAAACCAATGCCGTTCATGTATAGATGCCGGCATCGCAAGCAGAAGATGAACTGGTAGAGGAAGTGTATGAAGATATTGAACGACTAATTAAGTATGTATAGGGAGACGAAAATGTGATGATCATGGGGGACTGGAATGCATTTGTAGGGGAAGAGGTGGTCATAAGGATTAAGGAAGAATATGGGCTTCGTAGAAGGAATGAGAGAGGAGAAATAATAATTGAGTTCTACAATAAATCTCAGATGGTAACAGTGAATACACGAATCACAAGGGTAGGAGACATATTTGGAAAAGGCACAGGAAGATTTCAACGAAATTACGTAATGGTCACACAGAGTTTTCGAAATGTAATATTGGACTGTCAGGCATAACCAGGAGAAGATATCGTGGGCTCACTGTAAAATCCCGTTAAGTGCAGGTTTTGGCATTTTTGGTTAATGTATGCAGTGTGTATCAGAAAATTAAGGTTTTGGCATTTTTGGTTAATGTATGCAGTGTGTATCAGAAAATTAATATCCTTCGTCTGGAGAAACCAGTTAAGTGCAATTCTCGGTCTAAGAACCTAAATAGATGTGGCAGAAATCTGTTAAGTGCAGCACTGAATATTCTATACAACAAAAATCATTTAGCCTGTCTTGTACACTCAGATCACAATTTAGTATTGATGAAGTGTAGACTCAGGTTTAACAGAATCATCCGGAAGAGTCAGTGTGGAAGTAAGTAGAACACTGAAATACTGAGGAACGATGAGACTCGTTTGAATTTCGCAAAAAAACTGAACTCCCACGGAACAGGTAATGAAGGCCCAACGGTACCAACCGGCCGTCGTGTCATCCACAGACCATATGGGTCACCGGATGTGAATACGGAGGGGCACGTAGTCAACACACCGCTCTCCTGGCCGAATGTCGGTTTATGAGACCGGAGCCGCTACCTTTCAGTTAAGTAGCTCTTCAGTTTTACCTCACAAGGACTGAGTGCAATGCTTGCCAAAAGCGCTCGGTGGACCGGATGGTCATTCATCTAAGTGTTAACCCAGCCCGACAGCGGTAATTATGTTTATATGGCTAGAAGGAATACCATAATAATCAGTTCAATTGAAGAGGAATGGATGTCGTTAAAAAGAGCAGTCACAGATGCTAGAAGCAAAAACACAGTTACGAGGAAAGTTTCTGCGAAGAAGCCGTGGGTAACAGAAAAAGTATTGCAACTGATCGACGAAATTAGGAAGTACAAAAATTCTCAGGTTTCAGGGATACAGCAATATAAATCCCTTAGTAGTGACAAATAGGAAGGACACAGTAGCCTAAAGTAAATGGCAGCAGGAAAAATGTGAAGTAATCGTAGAAGTCCAATATGCTCTTCCAGGCGGGTGTAATGTGCGCAATGGAAAATTCTGAACGCGAAAATCAAGATTTGGCCCTGCCTGACTACCGCCTAAAGCTGATCTTAGGATCTCTTAATTGTGATACTATTTCCTTCTTCTTGCTCTTTAACATATAAATTACAACCTACACATAAATGAATGGTTATGGGAACTAGTAACTACTAAATGATAAATGTTGTTTCTGCTTATACGTTTATTTCAGATTAAAACACCCTTTATACTACAATTTTTTATTTTTTCTAACCAATATTACTGATCAATAGTCCAAACCTGCCCCTTCTTATGGCTACGCAATCTCATATATATAACGCGTGATGGCTGACATTATCTCCGTACCAAACACTAGAAGACACTACTTTCAAAGATGGTCTACAGTTGTGTGGAACCTCAGTGGAAATAAAACTTACATGATCACAGCTGTTTAGCCTTATAGCCCTAATAAGCCGGAGCAATTAGCAATGTCACCGTATGTACTGTGTCCGGTGCGTCGAAGTGATGATTCTCGTACACGTCTGCGATGATGGAAGAACTCCAGTCACAAAATAAATTCTTTCAAACACTAGGATGGCACAAGGCGGTCCTCCGACTAGTATAATATAATACTGTCTTCTCCTCTTTGTGTTCTACAGACAAGAAACGGGAACTTCCAGCCACAATGACGAAATTCAGGTAAAGTCTCTACATCAGTATAGACAAAAGAAGTGCTCTCAATCACTGAATGCTGCGTACTCAATGACGACTCCTTACCCGGAGGCGAAGTCTAGAATCGTATAAGTTTGCAACAGTACAGTACAGCACATACAGTTGTAACTATAAAACCTGAGAGCAAAGACAGAAAGTCCTTCTGTACCAACAAAAGCTGATATTGAGCGACCGTCAAACACAGTCGCTCTAAACGGAAGACCTCTTTCTCTCCACCGCTGGCTTCCCAGCAAAGCTCGCATCCCCTACCTCTTAAATACAGAAGACGAATCATATTCTTGAAACCACGGAATATTCTCCCTCTCTACAGGATCTTCCAAAAGACGACCAACCATATTTTAGTCTTTTGTCATCCAGTGTGGAAAGTTTGCGAGGAAATACCTATCACCATTAATTAGGAATTCATACGATGGCACACTTCTCAGAGTAAAAATCCTCGTAAATAACCCAGCCTGTGTGATTTCGGAAGCAACGTTTCCTTGTTTCTCTCTGCTGCGTCCAAGACTGTCAGAGTTTCAGGTTATTCTTCCGGCCTATCTACAAAATCGGCCATGCACCATTCTGCTGTGCTTCAGCGCTCAGGTGCCCCGACCGTGCGGCTATGGTTACTTCCTGTGTTAAGCAGGACCAACACACCTGTGCGGGCTTTTCCACCCAGGCCCTAATTTCATTTCCATTGGCGTTCCAACCACTACTAGTATGCAGTCGTTCATTTCGCCGTTTTGGTCATAGAGACTCTCCATGACCTTTCACGCAATAAGCGTTAACAACTATTTACAAGGTGTACGTGACAATGTCAGTCTTCTTTAAATATTCATATATACGATGTACAACTTATCAAATAATGCCTAATTCCAGTTGTAAATCACGGAAAAGTATGTAGATGAGTGCTTGTAAGGTGCGAAATTCCAACCATCTTACAAAAAAAGTGATCGGTGGAAGGACTGACTCAGCATACAGAAAAGTCAAAACAACATTCGGTGGTTTTAAAAACCAGGGCGGTAACATTAATAGTGCTGTGGGAAATCCACCGTTAAACGCAGACGAGAGAGCGAATCGGTGGAAAGAGTACACTGAAGGCCTTTCTGAGGGAGACAACTTGTCGGACGATGTAACAGAAGACGTAAGGGATCTAGTTCTAAAGCTTGAATTTAAAAGAGCTCTGGAGGACGGGAGACCAACTAACGCAGAAAGGAAAGATAACATTCAATCGGAATTCCTAAAAACATTGTAGGAAATGGCAGCAAAACGATTATACAAGTTGTTGTGAAGAAAGTGTGAAATAGGCGATGTACCATCAGACTTCCGGAAAAACATCAGACACACAATTCCGAACATTTCAAGAGCCGAAAAGTGCGAGCATTATCAGACAAGCTGCTAAACAGCTCATGCATCCATGTTGCTGAGAAGAAGAATATATACAGACGAATGGAAAAGAAAACTGAGGGTCTGTTAGACGACACTCAGTCGGGCTTTAGGAAAGCTAAAGACATCAGGAAGCTTGTTCTGACGTTGCGTTTTATAATGGAAACGAGAATAAAGGAAAAGCGTTCGATAATGATCAATAGGGCAAGATGTTCGAAATTCTGTGAAAAATAGAGGTATGTACAAGAGTAGAGTATGTACAAGAATCAAGAACTAACAATAATAGTAGAAGACGGGGAACGAAGTGCACGGATTAAAAATGGTATAAGGGATGCAGCCTTCCACCCCCGTTGTTCGCTCTGGATTTCGAAAGAGCAACGATCCTAATAAAATTATGTTCGAAGGGTGGGATTAAATTCCAGGGTGAAAGGGTATCAGTGATAAGATTCGCCGATTATATTGCTGCCTTCGGTCAAAGTGTAGAAGAATTACAAGATCTGATATAAGAACGTAGGATTCCGCAGCCGGTGTCATAGTGATTAAAATTCTTTTGGGTATTACGCCGCATCATTGCTAAAAACTAACAACAATAATAAACTAAAACCGACGTTTCGGCCGAATTGCAACGGCCATCCTCAAGGCACGATCTGTTGAATGGAATGAGAGGTCCAATGAGTACACAATATGGATTGAGAGTAAGCTGGAAAGCAGCAGATACGAGAATAGAGAGGAACTTAAATGAGTAATCATGAAGTAGACGAAGTTACGGAATTCTGCTGCCACTGAGGCAAAATAACTCATGACGGCTGAAGAAAAGAAGACATAAAAAGCACATTTTAGCTCAGGCAAAGTGGGCATTCCTGGCCAAGAAACGTCTATTGGTATCAAACATTGGGCTAAATTTGAGGATGAAATTTCTCAGAATGTACGTTTGGAGCACAGCATTGCATGGTAATGAATCACGGACAGTGAGAAAATCGGAACAGAAGAGATTCGAAGCATTAGAGCTGTGGTGCTGCAAAGGAATGTTGAAAATTAGGTGCACTGGTAACATAAGGAATGAGGAGGTTCTCCGAAGAATCGGCGAAGAAAGATATGTACACTAAACGTTGAATGGAAGACGGGCATGGTGAAAGGGCATGTGTCAAGGCGTCAGAGAATAACATCAATGGTACTAGAGGAACTGTAGACAGGAGTAACTGTAGGGGAAGAGAGCCTGGAATACACCCAGAAAATATGAGTATTCGAGGAGGCGGAGTGCATGAGATGAAGAGGTCGGTGCAGGAGAGGAATTCGTGGCGGACAACCACAATCTAGTCAGTAAGTAAATAAAAATAAAATAAAATGGGGAATCCTCTGACATAAGGAACTTTGACGAAGGGCAGATTGTCATGTCTCGAGTGGTGGGAAACAGCATCTCGGTAAAAGTGAAGCTGCCTGTTGGCTATGTGCGTACTACTTTTGTAAGCATTTATGGAAATTGGTTGACGGATAGTGAAACATATGAGTAAAAAACAGGGAGCCAGATTTCCATGCCACATCGCAGAACGTGCAAGTCAGAGGTTTGACCGATCAGTGAAGCGGCGGATACGGCGATCTGAGTCAATTTTTCCGACAGTCTACAGTGCTGGTGGAGGCTCAGGTGTATCAGAGAAGGTCAGCGCACTATGTTGACCATGCAGTTCCGCAACAGACGACCTTACGTGTTCACGTGTTCACATGTTCGCCCAACAAAATCGTTGAATGTGATGTTGTTGTTATTGTGGTCTTTAGTCCTGAGACTGGTTTGATGCAGCTCCCCATGCTACTCTGTCCTGTACAAGCTTTTCATCTCCCAGTACCTACTGCAACCTACATCCTTCTGAATCTCTTTAGTGTATTCATCTCTTGGTCTCCATCAACGATTTTTACCCTCCACGCTGCCCTCCAGTACGAAATTGGTGATCCCTCGATGCCTCACAACATGTCCTACCCACCGATCCCTTCTTCTAGTCAAGTTGTGCCACAAACTCCTCTTCTTCCCAATTCTATTCAATACCTCCTCATTAGTTATGTGATCTACCCATCTAATCTTCAGCATTCTTCTGTAGCACCACATTTCGAAAGCCTCTATTCTCTTCTTGTCAAAACTATTTATCGTCCACGTTTCACTTCCATACATGGCTACACTCCATACAAATACTTTCAGAAGCGACTTCCTAGCACTTACATCAATACTCGATGTTGACAAAATTATCTTCTTCAGAAACGCTTTCCTTTCCATTGCCAGTCTACATCTTATATCCCTTCTACTTCGACCATCATCAGTTATTTTGCTCCCCAAATAGCAAACTCCTTTACTACTTTAAGTGTCTCATTTCCTAATCTAATTCCCTCACCATCACCCGACTTAATTCGACTACATTCCATTATCTTCGTTTTGCTTCTGTTGATGTTCATCTTATATCCCTCTTCCAAGACACTGTCCATTCCGTTCAACTGCTCTTCCAAGTCCTTTGCTGTCTCTGACAGAATTACAATGTCATCGGTGAACCTCAAAGCTTTTATTTCTTCTCCATGGATTTTAATACCTACTCCGAACTTTTCTTTTGTTTCCTTTACTGTTTGCTCAATATACAGATTGAATCGCATCGGGGAGAGGCTACAACCCTGTCTCACCCCCTTCCCAGCGACTGCTTTCCTTTCATGTCCCTCGACTCTTGTAACTGCCATCTGCTTTTTGTACAAATTGTAAATAGCCTTCCGCTCCCCGTATTTTATCCCTGCCACCTTCATAATTTGAAAAAGAGTATTCCAGTCAACATTGTCAAAAGCTTTCTGTAAGTCTACAAATGCTAGAAACGTAGGTTTGCATTTCCTTAATCTAGCTTCTAAGATAAGTCGTAGGGTCAGTATTGCCTCACGTGTTCCAATATTTCTACGGAATCCAAACTGATCTTCTCCGAGATCGGTTTCTATCAGTTTTTCCATACGTCTGTAAAGAATTCGCGTTAGTATTTTGCAGCTGTGACTTATTAAACTGATAGTTCGGTAATTTTCACATCTGTCAACACCTGCTTTCTTTGGGATTGGAATTATTATATTCCTCTTGAAGTCTGAGGGAATTTCGCATTCTCTTACATCTTGCTCACCAGATGGTAGATTTTTGTCAGGACTGGCTCTCTCAAGGCTGTCAGTAGTTCAAATGGGACGTTGTCTACTCCCGGGGCCTTGTTTCGACTTAGGTCTTTCAGTGCTCTGCCAAACTCTTTTCGCAGTATCATATCTCCCATTTCATATTCATCTGCACCCTCTTCCATTTCCATTATATGGTCCTCAAGAACATCGCCCCTGTATGGACCCTCTATATACTCCTTCCACCTTTCTGCTTTCCCTTCTTTGCTTAGAACTGGGTTTCCATCTGAGCTCTTGATTTTCATACAAGTGGTTCTCTTTTCTCCAAAGGTCTCTTTAATTTTTAAACACGATGGGACCACTAAAGGAGTAGGAACCATCTACCAATGAAAGGATCGGGTGTCGTGATGAAAAAGTGTGGCACACGACGTGCGTATCTACAAACTTTATTCACACAGTTTATGAAAATGAGAGGACATGTGACGTGCAAAAGCTTTACACATAATTTCAAACCTTTGCGAAACTTTTTCTCCCGACAGCCCCCACAAAAGGACAAACGTTTATCGCTTTTCGCCAGTTCATATAACAAAACTGCTGCATCAGGCATGACGTTTTAATTGATCATTTCCTTACTTCTTGCTTTATCCGCGACCATTTTTGCAGACAGTATTCACAAATACCACTGGATTTCCCTGCAAAATTGTATCATTGTACGATACATAGCATAGGAGATATGAAGTCTTAAAAACTGAGATGCGTGCAAAAGTGCCATATCATGCATGACGTTATAATTTTTACGTCTTTACTACTACCTCTCCTTGCAACAGATTTCGCAGGTAGTATATAAATAAACCACTGAATGTACCTGAAAATTGTACCTCTGTGCGACTAATTTTTCAGGACGTTTGACGTCATACATATTGAGGTGCGTGAAATCGAACTGAAGGAAGAAATTCCCTACGCATACAGCTTAAATAGTTATATAAATGTGTGTGAAGTTCACTAAAGACCCAAAGAAACTGGTACATCGTGTATGGCCCCTGAGAGCACGCAGAAGTGCCGCAACACGACGTGGCGTGGACTCGACTAATTTTTAAAGTAGTGCTGGAGGGAACTGACAACTTGGTTCCTGCAGGACTATCCATAAATCGGTAAAAGTACGAGAGAGTTGAGATCTCTTCTCAACAGCATTTTTAAAGGCATCCCAGATATGCTTAATAATGTTCATGTCTGCGGAGGGGTCCTGGAGCCACTCTGTAGCAGTTATGGAGTGTGGTGTTCCCCTTTGTCCTGTTGGAATCGCCGAAGTCCGTCAGAATGCTAAATGGACACGAATGGATGCAGGTATTCAGACAGGATGCTTACGTACATGTCACCTGTCAGAGTCGTGTCTAGAGGTATCAGGGGTTCCATACCACTCCAACTGCATACCCCCAGATCAGTACAGTGCCTCCACCAGCTTGTACAAACCACTTCTAACATAAAGGGTCTGTGGATTCATGAGGATGTCTCCATAGGCCGTACACGTCCATCCGCTAGATATAATTTGAAACGGGAATCGTCCGACCATGCAACATGTTTCCAGTCATCAACAGTCCAATGTCGGTTTTGACGAGCGCAGGAGCGAGGTAAAGCTTTGTGTCGTGCTGTCATTAAGGGTAATATGAATGGGTCTTCGGCTCCGAAAGCGATATCGATGATTTTTCGTTGAATGGTTCGCACGCTGAGACTTGTTGAAGACCCATAATTGAAATCTGCAGACATTTGCGAAAGGGTTGCAGTTGTGTCTCGTTGGTCCCATTCTTTCAGGATATTTTTCCAGCCGCATCGATGTCGGAGATTTGATATTTTACCGGAATCCTGATATTCAAGGTACACTCGTGAAATAGTCGTACGGGCATATCCCCACTTCATCACTGCCTCGAAAATGCTGTGTACCATGGCTCGTACACCGACTATAACACCATCTTCAATCTCACTTAAATCTTGATAACCCGCCATTTTAGCAGCAGTAACCGATCTAACAACTGCGCCAGACAATTGTTGTCTCGTACAGCCGTATTCTGCCTGTTTACATATCTCTGTAGTTGAATATGCATGCGTATACCAGTTTATTTGGCGTTTTTGGCGCTTTGGTGTGTCTTTAATGTATGTGAAATATGTATCAAACATGGTTACTTTGGAAAAGCTAAGAATCGATTTCTACCAAACGTGGTATACGCATATTACTACCCTGTAAGAAATAGTTTTGTGGTTAGAAGCAGCAACCCATCTCATTGGTGTGGGAGTGATAAAATGGAGACAGAAGGGGAGTAGGAAGAGAGACACAGAGGAAGGGGGAGGGCACAGGCATGACAGAGGAGGAGATGGCCACAGTAAAGTGGAAGGGGAACCGACGGAGAAGTTGGGAGGAGCAAATGAAGAGAAGGAGACGGACACAGTGAGGGGAACGAGGATATAGACTGTGAAACGATGGAGAATGAGATGGACAGAGAGATGGTTAAAGAGCAAATAAACAGAGAATTGGAAGAGGAGATGGACAGAGTGAGAAAGGAAGAGAGAGAGAGAGAAAAAGAAGGATATATATATATATATATATATATATATATATATATATATATATATATATATATATATATATATGCAACAGATGGACAGAGAGAAGGAGACGAGGAGATGGACAGAGAGAGGGACAGGAGGAAATAGTGACGGGTGGAGGTGACGGAAAGAGAGTGAGGGTGCTTGGGGAGGAAATGGACAGAGAGGAGGGTCGAGGAAACGCACAAAGAGAGGAAGATGGAGGACATGGGTAATAGTATTGGAATAAATACATCTCTAGGCGATACCGTGTACTCAGCTAGTTATTTATAATTAAGTTAAATGCAACAAATGTGACGAAGCCTTAAAAGCTCAATATTCATTCTGAAGCACCCGATATTTTTCCGTCCTTAACGAAATTAATAATATTACGACTGAGACTGAAACGTTACAATTCCCGACAGCACATATCGCTGGAGAGTACATGTCTAAGGAGACTCGTCCAGACTCGCTGTCCGGCCTCATTAGAGCTGGGAGGCACAGCTCTTAGGATTGTGCGTTCGGTAAATAACGCCGCAGCCGGACGTAAACAAGGCCCTGTAATCTGGCGACCCTGATTGCGACCCGCCGTCCATCATACCAACGAGCGCGCAGCGCGGCCCGGCCCTGCCGCGGCCTCGGTCCAAACGAACTGCGACCCTCAATTTGGCGGGCGGCCGGCGCACCACGGCGCAGCCGTCCCCCGCCTGACTGCCAATGGAGCGCCGCGGGCGCCGGAATCCAGCAACAAGTCACCGCTCTGTTTGGACTTCCTATCACAATTTAGATGCCAAATTGCGTCCGTCGCATATAGCGTTGTCACTACTGTACGTGATTAAAAATCTGGCCAAAATATTGTAACGCAGACTGAAATCAAACTAACTCCGCTGAAGGCACTGTCTACTGCACGACGCCTACTGATTCGTTCAAAACCATGTGCTGCACAAAAGGGTACTCCTACTAGTTGATATCAGATTCCGAAAACATTGCTCATTTCCTCTTCATCACTATCGGAGGAAAATTATTTGGTCTTTAGTATTTTCGATGTGTTGAGCGAATCATCTTCAGATCTATGTGAAAAAACAACAAGTAAAATAGAGTTAGAGTCTACGCTCAAACTCAAAAACTTCCAGTAAAAATATTACTACACTGTAAGCAAAAATAAATAAAGACGTGGCGTGCATGTACAGAAAAACAAATGATTACCATTTGAGAAAAATTGGATAATTTATTCACTGCAGAGAGCTTTAGAGATCGAGCAAGTCGGTAAAGCGTTAGTCCACCTCTGCCTCCGATGCAGACAGTTACTGGGCTTGGCATTGATTGAGTTGCTGGAGTCCTCCTAGGGCTGACCAGGCAAAGCGTGGCGCACGAGTCGTTCGCCTCCAGCGAGTGTTCCCGCCTCTAGGTCGCCTCGCGCGGTGATATCACGGTCCCGACAGGCCACACCGGAAGATTATCAGCCGTCGTGAATAGTAATCTCTATAATATCAGCTCCATAAAAGCAAGTATTAGAAGACATAAACTAGTAAAAAGTTGATATTTATTTACTTATTTACTCAGACTCTTATACTTACATTAATGAGATAAGTTAGATTTATTACACTACTGGCCATTAAAATTGCTACACCACGAAGATGACGTGCTACAGACGCAACAGGAACAAGATGCTGTGATATGCAAATGATTAGCTTTTAAGAGCATTCACACAAGTTTGGCGCCGGTGGCGACACCTTCAACGTACTGACATGAGGAAAGTTTCCAACCGAGTCCTCATACACAAACAGCAGTTGACCGGTGTTGCCTGGTGAAACGCTGTTGTGATGCCTCGTGTAAGGAGGAGAAATGCGTACCATCACGTTTCCGACTTAAAGGTCGGATTGTAGCCTATCACGATTTCGGTTTATCGTATCGTTACATTGCTGCTCGCGTTGGTCGAGATCCAATGACTGTTAGCAGAATATGGAATCGGTGGGTTCAGGAGGGTAATACGAAACGCCTTGCTGGATCCCAATGGCCTCGTATCACTAGCAGTCGAGATGACAGGATTCATATCCGCATGGCTGTAACGGATCGTGCAGCCACGTCTCGATCCCTGAGTCAACAGATGGGCACGTTTGCAAGACAAAAACCATCTGCACGAACCGTTCGACGACGTTTGCAGCAGCATGCAGACCATGGCTGCGGTTACCCTTGACGCTGCATCACAGAGAGGAGCGCCTGTGATGGTATACTCAACGACGAGCCTGGGTGCACGAATGGCAAAACGTCATTTTTCCGGATGAATCCAGGTTCTGTTTACAGCATCATGATGGTCGCATCCGTATTTGGTGACATCGCGGTGAACGCACATTGGAAGCGTCTATTCGTCATCGCCATACCGGCGTATCACCTGGCGTGATGGTATGGGGTGCCATTGGTTACACGTCTCGGTCACCTCTTGTTCGTATTGTCGGCACTTTGAACAGTGGACGTTACATTTCAGATGTGTTAGGACCCGTAGCTCTATTCTTCATTCAGTCCCTGCGAAACCCTACATTTCAACAGGATAATGCACCATCGCATGTTGCAGGTCCTGTACGGGCCTTTCTGGATACAGAAAATGTTCGACAGCTGCCCTGGCCAGCACATTCTCCATATCTCTCACCAATTGAAAAGGTCTGGTCAATGGTGGCCGAGCAACTGGCTCGTCACAATACGCCAGTCACTACTCTTGATGAACTGTGGCATCGTGTTGAAGCTGCATGGGCAGCTGTACCTTTACACGCCATCCAAGCTCTGTTTGACTCAATGCCAAGGCGTATCAAGGCCGTTATTCCGGCCAGAGGTGATTGTTCTGGGCACTGATTTGTCAGGATCTATGCACCCAAATTGCGTGAAAATGTAATCACATGTCAGTTATAGTATAATATATTTGTCCACTGAATACACATTTATCACCCGCATTTCTTCTTGGTGTAGCAATTTTAACGGCCAGTACTGTGTATTACCTTGTACAATTCGGTTTCAATTTGTGTTGTAGCAAAACGGAGTTCATGTTCCTACGACTCATTCGACACTGATTTAATGTACCTCACGGAAGAAAATGTATTTTCACAAATGCATATTGACACGAAAAAAGATTTTATTTTAAGAGTGAAGTCAGAGATTTTGGGTACCTATCTTGTGGCATAATTAAAAAATTTCTGCATCTGTTTTTGTTTTTTCTGGTTAGCATGAATGTATCATTTTGAAAGCTGCAAACTTCTTCTTGAAGAAAACTAATATTCATTGGATTATGAAAAATAAATCATATCCGGCTGTATATAAGAGAAAACGACTATCACACTCATTCGATGCTTCACCAGTAATGGAAGAAAAACTTGAAAATTTTACTTTTCTGTATTCTTCTTTAAATTCACAGTAACTCTGGAAATAATTCAAATTTCACTTGTCTACTTGTAATTTAAACAACTTAAGGTTACACCGGAAATCATAAATATCCCATACTTGTCACAGATAGTGTGTTCCTTTCCATTCAGACGTAACTGCAAATTATTAAATGATCTGTAAAATCTGTTAGAAATGCTGAATGTGATAAAAATTATTAATCAGTCAGCTCATCTTCATAGTCCGTGTTAACCGATTTTACTTCTCTACTCAGAACTTAAAAAGTTATGTTCTTATATCCTAAGTGCAAAAAAACTAGTTACATATTGTTCTGCATTCAGCCAAAGAATTTCAGAATGAAGAAGTATATCTCGCATGCCGACTTAACTTCTTCTTACGTATTTCAATGCGAACATCAGTCTGACTTTCTCCACGTGGCGCATCCTGCAACGAAATAATGTAACGAAAATTAAACTGTTCCGTCTTTTCTTAATTGACTAAAGAAACCATTTTCGCTACCGACCACAGCTTATGCACCATCGGTAAAAATTACAGAGCATTTCTCGAAACCACCAGTTTTGTCAACCCAAGTTCTAATGCATTAAAATATTCAAACCTGTAGTTCTGAGCATCAGTACTAAAGCGAGTAACTTCTCATGTGATGAAAGTCGTCCTTTATTATGGGAAAAAGTAATCTGTTCGATCAGTACTCTCGTCCACAAACAAACAATAGCACCGTCAGTTCGAAATTAAATTTTTGTTTCTTTTTTATGGTATGTACCATGGCATGAATTCAGTACTACGTGGCAAAGCAGCTGTTCTGGAATGTACCGCAGCATCACTGAAACGAAATGCTTTTGATATTTCTATTGCATCTTTGGCCGGGAAGCTCCATCGGGGGAAGTTCAACCGCCAAGTGCAAGTCTTATCTCAGTCGAAGCCACCTTTGGTGTCTTGGACGCCGGTGATGATGATGAATTGATAATGGCCCAGTTCGCGAGCGGAGAAAATCATCCCGGCCGGGAATCGAACCCGGGACCGCCTGAATGGGAGGCGAGCACGTTACCACCCGATTAAGCAGGCGGTCTCTATTGCAGTTTATTTTACGAGTAAGGCGTCTCTGACGTATTTATGAGCCTTAGTAACTTTAAACATACAAAATACGATGCAGTGAAACTATTTTCTTCAGGATTCGATGGTTCAGTCAACTCTTGGGCCTCTTTTTCAAGTTATACAGTGTGTTACAAAAAGGTACGGCCAAACTTTCAGGAAACATTCCTCACACACAAAGAAAGAAAATACACTCCTGGAAATTGAAATAAGAACACCGTGAATTCATTGTCCCAGGAAGGGGAAACTTTATTGACACATTCCTGGGGTCAGATACATCACATGATCACACTGACAGAACCACAGGCACATAGACACAGGCAACAGAGCATGAACAATGTCGGCACTAGTATAGTGTATAACCACCTTTCGCAGCAATGCAGGCTGCTATTCTCCCATGGAGACGATCGTAGAGATGCTGGATGTAGTCCTGTGGAACGGCTTGCCGTGCCATTTACACCTGGCGCCACAGTTGGACCAGCGTTCGTGCTGGACGTGCAGACCGCGAGAGACGACGCTTCATCCAGTCCCAAACATGCTCAATGGGGGACAGATCCGGAGATCTTGCTGGCCAGGGTAGTTGACTTACACCTTCTAGAGCACTTTGGGTGGCACGGGATACATGCAGACGTGCATTGTCCTGTTGGAACAGCAAGTTCCCTTGCCGGTCTAGGAATGGTAGAACGATGGGTTCGATGACGGTTTGGATGTACCGTGCACTATTCAGTGTCCCCTCGACGATCACCAGTGGTGTACGGCCAGTGTAGGAGATCGCTCCCCACACCATGATGCCGGGTGTTGGCCCTGTGTGCCTCGGTCGTATGCAGTCCTGATTGTGGCGCTCACCTGCACGGCGCCAAACACGCATACGACCATCATTGGCACCAAGGCAGAAGCGACTCTCATCGCTGAAGACGACACGTCTCCATTCGTCCCTCCATACACGCCTGTCGCGACACCACTGGAGGCGGGCTGCACGATGTTGGGGCATGAGCGGAAGACGGCCTAACGGTGTGCGGGACCGTAGCCCAGCTTCATGGAGACGGTTGCGAATGGTCCTCGCCGATACCCCAGGAGCAACAGTGTCCCTAATTTGCTGGGAAGTGGCGGTGCGGTCCCCTACGGCACTGCGTAGGATCCTACGGTCTTGGCGTGCATCCGTGCGTCGCTGCGGTCCGGTCCCAGGACACGGGCACGTGCACCTTCCGCCGACCACTGGTGACAACATCGATGTACTGTGGAGACCTCACGCCCCACGTGTTGAGCAATTCGGCGGTACGTCCACCCGGCCTCCCGCATGCCCACTATACGCCCTCGCTCAAAGTCCGTCAACTGCACATACGGTTCACGTCCACGCTGTCGCGGCATGCTACCAGTGTTAAAGACTGCGATGGAGCTCCGTATGCCACGGCAAACTGGCTGACACTGACGGCGGCGGTGCACAAATGCTGCGCAGCTAGCGCCATTCGACGGCCAACACCGCGGTTCCTGGTGTGTCCGCTGTGCCGTGCGTGTGATCATTGCTTGTACAGCCCTCTCGCAGTGTCCGGAGCAAGTATGGTGGGTCTGACACACCGGTGTCAATGTGTTCTTTTTTCCATTTCCAGGAGTGTATGTTATGTGGACATGTGTCGGGAAACGCTTACTTTCCTTGTTAGAGCTCATTTTATTACTTCTCTTCAAATCACATTAATCGTGGAATGGAAACACGCAGCAACAGAACGTACCAGCGTGACTTCAAACACTTTGTTACAGGAAATGTTCAAAATGTCCTCCGTTAGTGAGGATACATGCATCCACCCTCCGTCGCATGAAATCCCTGATGCGCTGATGCAGCCCTGGAAAATGGCGTATTGTATCACAGCCGTCCACAATTGAGCACGAAGAGTCTCTACATTTGGTACCGGGGTTGCGTAGACAAGAGCTTTCAAATGCCCCCATAAATGAAAGTCAAGAGGGTTGAGGTCAGGAGAGCGTGGAGGCCATGGAATTAGTCCGCTTCTACCAATCCATCGTAGTCCGCCTCTACCAATCCATCAGTCACCGAATCTTTTGTTGAGAAGCGTTCGAACACTTCCACTAAAATGTGCAGGAGCTCATCGTGCATGAACCACATGTTGTATCGTACTTGCAAAGGCACATGTTCTAGCAGCACAGCTAGAGTATCCCGTATGAAATCATGATAACGTGCTCCATTGAGCGTAGGTGGAAGAACATGGAGCCCAATCAAGACAACACCAACAATGCCTGCCCAAACGTTCACAGAAATTCTGTGTTGATGACGTGATTGCACAATTGCGTGCGGATTGCACAATTGCGTGACGTGGTCAACGTTACCTTGTACAGCAGCAACTTCTCAGACGCTGACATTAGGGTTATCGTCAACTGCACGAAGAGTTGCCTCGTCCATTGCAGGTGTCCTCGTCGTTCTAAGTCTTCCCCAGTCGCGAGTCATGGGTTGGAATGTTCCGTGCTCCCTAAGACGCCGATCAATTGCTTCGAACGTCTTTCTGTCAGGACACCTTCGTTCTGGAAATCTGTCTCGATACAAACGTACTGCGCCACGGCTATTGCCCCGGTGCTAATCCATACATCAAATTGGCATCTGCCAACTCCGCATTTGTAAACATTGCACTGACTGCAAAACCACGTTCGTGATGAACACTAACCTGTTGATGCTACGTACTGATGTGCTTGATGCTAGTACTGTAGAACAATGAGTCGCATGAGCACCGAAGTCAACATTATGTTCCTTCAGTTGGGCCAACTGGCGGTGAATCGAGGAAGTACAGTACATACTGACAAAACTAAAATGAGCTCTAACATGGAAATTAAGCGTTTCCGGTCACATGTCCACATAACATCTTTTCTTTATTTGTGTGTGAGGAATGTTTCCAGAAAGTTTGGACGTACCTTTTTGTAACACCCTCTATAGGAAAGGGCATCGTTCGTCATGTAAGTATTGTTTCAGGCAGCGAAGAGAAATTTCAAAAAAGATTATTCTCTTTGTTTTGACTCAAGCAGTTTTTTACGTATTAAACATTGAGATGATCCATCAAAATTATGTACAAAAAAGTCCTAAATCTCACAATTCTCATGAAAACGCACTTTTCGGTATTCTTTCCTTCCGACATCTTTGAGAATCTTAATTGAAAAATAGCCATAGAAATAACCAGAATGAAACTAGCATGATAGCCAGAAAGGTGGCCGGATACCTCCCCAGCTGAAAATGTTTGGAATGTTCCGGACAGGTTCCTCCCTCTAGTTCCATACCTCAGGAGGACATCGAACAAATCTATCAATCACTGTCAAGCCGAATAGCTACTTCATAAAAGAGAGGTGGCATAACGTGTTATTGACTTGATCAACTAGTAAAGCTCTTTCTACTGAATAATTCATCCAATTTTTCTGAAGTTGTAATCATTTGTTGATAGTAAAATCGTCAGCCATGCTGCAAGATGAGTGTGACACCAGCACAATTGAAGACTTCGGTTATGAACAATGATAAAGGATACGTTGGCTGTTTTGAGAATTTGCGCAGTAAAGCTTTTATAAAAACTCATAAGCTAGATATTCCAAGTTCATCCATTGCGACTTTTTATTCACATAAGTCGGTGGTTTCAAATATTTCTAGAATAACGACATAAGTTTAAAATCGTAAATTATATTGAATATTTAGACTTAGAAATAAGTCAACGAGTACTTAACATACTTTACTTGCAAACTGAGTGCATGTAACATGGGTTATCGATGTCTACTTGCTGGGAGACTTAATGAGACATTACTACGAAATCTCTAAAAATACAGTATAAGAAAAAGGCCTTAATTGTTTCAGTCTATGATACACAGATTTGGAATAAATATATCTATGTTTCAGATCAGTCTGACGTGGAAGTCATGAAGACAAAGGCTTTTTTGGTGCGGCAGGATCTTCTCGTGAAATTTCAATCACCAACTTTCTCTTTACAGTGTGGGAATATTTTGTTGGTGCCCACTTACGTAGGGAGAAATGATCGTCATAATAAAATAAGAGAAATCAAAGCTCGTACTAAAAGATTTAAGTGTCCGTTTTTCCCCCGGTTTTAGTAGCTTCAATGTGGTTCGATTAATCCCTTGCCAGTCGCTTAAAATTGAAATACAGAGCAATCACGTAGACATAGATGTAGATGTAAACAATACAAGGTGATTCGTCTGCCGTTACTGATACTTTTTATGCAACCCACACTATATTTACATCAGGAACGGTGTCCAAACAGGCTACCCACGTAATCGATGTTAAGTTCCCTCTCAGAGGTTTGGGAGACTGTTAACAAACGTAAACAACATGTAAAAAATACAAATGAAGACTAGTCATGAGTTACACAGTATTTTCCTATGAAGATGTACCTCACTTCTGCCATACTTATCCAAGTGTCTCCAATATTTCTTTTTGTAATTACCGCTGTAGATATTCAGATTTTAGGTGTATCTGTACGTTTAGTCCCTTTATAGTGCAAATTTTTTCGTAATTGGTTCAGAAGTCTTGCCTAATGAAGTGTGCTTCACCACCAGAAACAACGAAATTAACAGTAACAAATTTCTGGTATATAATCCAATGGAAAGATTAATATTTCACATCCCGCGTTAATGTACTAAAGCAGTTCCATAAGCAAAATTTGTCCAATAGGTCTAAGATGTCTTCGAGTACTTTGCCAGTTATTCTGCGACATTCTGACAGTGTGTTTCACACCTTCATAGCGAACTGGCCATCTACATTGTTCTGTCAGGTGAGGTTGCATAAAACGATAACGGTAGGGGCAGTTGAATAACAATATATATCAATCTTTTCATTGGGCTATACAGCAGAACGTTGTTACTTCCGTGCTTTCCATTTTGATACCTTCCCTTAATGTCGTTTCTTCGTGGGTGAAACACATTTCATAAGGTAACGTTCCTGAACTACTTAGGAAAGATTAAGTACAATAAATTGAATAAACTTACAGAGACATCCAAAACCTTTATGCCTACATCTCTAATTACACAAAGAAAGATTGAGGACACTTTGATAAGTATGGCGGAAGGAAGTTATCTCTAGGTCCAAAAATACCATGTACATCATGTGTAAGTCTCATTTCCATTTTTTACAATATGATTCCGTTAGCTAACAGTCGCCCAAAGCTTTGGCAAGGAACTTACATCGCCACCTTTTTGGATAGCACGCTAAAGACTTTGTGCGGGTTGCAAAAATGAATCATCAGGGACAGCTGAGTCCTTCCGTATAACATTAATTTCATTGTCACTTTACTACACCACATAAACAATGTTATGGAAGGCTCTTGACATTTGTACCATCACACCGTCACGTAAACAATGGTAAGGGACACAACATTGTTTACTTGCCTAAATAATTAGTGATCAGTTGATAATTAATTGAAACCCTCAGCTGCCGACATATGTTGTTGGTATACCTCGATGGGGACAGCTGAAAATGTATAGGCCGACCGAGACTCGAATCCGGGATCTCCTGCCTAGGCCGGCCGAAGTGGCCGTGCGGTTAAAGGCGCTGCAGTCTGGAACCGCAAGACCGCTACGGTCGCGGGTTCGAATCCTGCCTCGGGCATGGATGTTTGTGATGTCCTTAGGTTAGTTAGGTTTAACTAGTTCTAAGTTCTAGGGGACTAATGACCTCAGCAGTTGAGTCCCATAGTGCTCAGAGCCATTTGAACCATCTCCTGCCTACATGGCAGACGCTCTATCCACCTGAACCACCGACGACACAGATAAATAGAGCGACTGCAGGGACTTATCCCCTGCACGCTTTCCGTGAGACCCACGTTCCCAACTGTCCACAATCTACATACGTAATGTTTCTAACAGGTATTTGCTTATCCACTCATTACTCGCACCAACTAAGGTGACGATTCCCGTAAGAGTTCGGGCAACCTTTCCACATTCGCACAGACGGTCAGTGGCCGGGTAGCCATTTAAGTATATATGAAGATAGTAACTGTTCTCGAAAGAACAGATACGATTGTTCCTGCAGTCGCGCTATTCATCTGTGTCCTCGGTGGCTCAGATGGGAGCCGGCAAGGTAGCTCAGCGTGTTCGGTCAGAGGGTTAGCTGCCTCTGTAATAATAATAAAAAAAAACTGAGTTAATCGATCAACAACGAACTTAAAAGGATGTCTTACGACGTCCGCTGCGAGCAGATGCAACTAACGAAAACGAACAAAACGAGATAAAAAAAAGAGATGGATAGAGGGTCTGCCACGTAGGCAGGACATCCTGGGTTCAAGTTTCGGTCGGGCCACATACTTTCAGATGTCCCCACTGATGTATACCAACAACACCTGTCGGCAGCTGAGGGTTTCAATTAATTATCATTTAGTCTAGAGAAGCTGCACGGTCATCAGTGGTATCTGTTCTTTCGAGAACAGTTACTATATTCATATTTACTGTTTAGTGGCAACTTCTGAAGCGTTGCTGCGTTGAGGAACATATTCAGGATCTTTATCGGAGTCGTAGTTTTCAACGTCATCCTCAGATTTGAACGAATCGTTCTTGAAAACCAATCTCCTGGCACAAACACCGCACATGTTACTACTACTGGCAGCCTAGTTTTTGGCATTTACCGCTTTTACGTGCACACATTCTGGCAAAGATGCCATTAGTGAGACCCGAAATTATAGATATCCCATTTCTTGGCTTATCGTGGAACTATCGATTAGTATAAATAAAGCACATCAGGTTCCCTGTGTTACATGCCATAGCTTTGCTCCTCATCGACGTCCCTTACCTCTGTTCACAGACGAGGTCCTTAATTGTAAAAATGTAACACAAAAGGGCAACGGTTAACCACCTAGGGTTCATACTGATGATAACCTGAACGAGTGGCGCCTCTTCACGGTACGATAAACGCTTCCTAAACGTAAAGAAATCACCTCTGCCCCCCTGTCCTATGCGACACACTATGTATACGAGAAAAAAGTGGTTCAAATGGCTCTGAGCACTATGGGACTCAACATCTGAGGTCATCAATCCCCTAGACTTAGAACTACTTAAACCTAACTAACTTAAGGACATCACACACATCCATGCCCGAGGCAGGACTCGAACCTGCGACCGTAGCAGCAGCGCGGTTCCGGACTGAAGCACCTAGAACCGCTCGGCCAATTCCACAAGCATTGCATCATTTTCAAAGAGGCAAATTCGTGACTGTGTTATTTGGTCCAGTAGTAGATTAAAACTGAAGAAAATTAAAAAAATGTGGAAATTTAAGGAGATGGTACCTGGATAAACGGAAAGAACAAGAGGTTGTAGAGAGTTTCAGAGAGATCATTACGGAACGACTGATGAGAACAGGGGGAAGAAATACAATAGAACAAGAATGGGTGGATTTGAGGGATGAAATAGTTAAGGCAGCGGAGGGTCAAGTAGGTAAAAAGACGAGGGCTAGTAGAAATCCTTGGATACCATTATAAATATTGAATTTAATTGATGAAAGGAGAAAATATAAACATGCAGTAAACGTAGCAGGCAAAAAGCAACACAAACGACTGAAAAATGAGATCGACAGTAAGTAAAATGACTAAGCAGGGATGGCTAGAGGACAAATGTAAGGATGTAGAGGCGTATATCACTAGGGGTAAGACAGATACTGCATACAAGAAAATTTAAGAGACCTTTGGAGGAAAGAGAAGCACTTGCATGGATATCTCGATCCCAGGTGGAAATCCAGTTCTAAGCAAAGAAGGGAAAGCAGAAAGGTGGAAGGAGTATATAGGAGGTCTGTAGCAGGGCGATGTACTTGAGGGCAGTGTTATGTAAATGGAAGAGGACGTAGGTGAAGATGAAATGGGAGAAATGATACTGCGTGAATAATTTCACAGATTGAAAGATATATGTCGAAATAACGCCCCAGGAGTAGACGACATTCCATTAGAACTACTGATGGCTTTGGGAGAGCCAGCCCTGACAAAACTATGCCGTCTGGTGACCAAGATGTATGAGACAGGCGCAATATCCTAAGACAGGTGTTGACAGGTGTGAAAATTACCGAACTATCAGTTTAATCAATCACGGCTGCAAAATACTGACACGAATTTTTTACAGAAGAATGGAAAATCTTGTAGAAGCCGACTTTGGGGAAGACCAGTTTGGATTCCGTAGAAATGTTGGAACACGTGAGACAATACTGACCCTACGACGTATCTTAGAAGATAGATTAAGGTTAGGCAAACCTTCGTTTCTATCATTCGTAGACTTAGAGAGAGCTTTTGACAATGTTGATTGGATTACTCTCTTTCAAATTCTGAAGGTGGCATGGTTCAAATATAGGGGGGGGGGGGGGGGGGAAGGCTATTTACAATTCGTACAGAAACGAGATACAGTTATAAGAGTCGAGGGGTAAGAAAGGAATCTGTGGTTGGGAAGGTCGTGAGACAGGGTTGTAGTCTATCCCCGACGTTAATCAATCTGTACTTTGAGCAAGCAGTAAAGAAAAGATAAGAAAAATTTGGAGTAGGAATTAAAATCCATGGAGAAGAAATAAAAACTTTGAGGTTCGCCGATGACATTGTAATTCTGTCAGAGACAGCAAAGGACTTGGAAGAGCAGCTGCACGGAATGGACAGTGTCTTGAAACGAGGATATAAGATGAACATCAACAAAAGCAAAACGAGGATAATGGAAAGTAGTCGAATTAAGTCGGGTGATGCTGAGGGAATTAGTTTAGGAAATGAGACACTTAAAGTAGTAAAGGAGTTTTGCTATTTGGGGAGCAAAATAACTGATGATGGTCGAAGTAGAGAAGACATAAAATGTATACTGGCAATGGCAAGGAAAGCGTTTCTGAAGAAGAGAAATTTGTTAACATCGAGTATAGATTTAAGTTTAAGTGTCAGGAAGTCTTTTCTCAGAGTATTTGGATGAAGTGTAGCCATGTATGGATGTGAAATGTGGACGATAAAGAGCTGAGACAAGAAGAGAATAGAAGCTTTCGAAATATGGTGCTACAGAAGAATGCTGAAGATTAGATCGGTAGATCACGTAACTAATGAGGAGGAACTGAATAGAATTTGTGAGAAGAGGACTTTGTGGCACAACTTGATTAGAAGAAGAGATTGGTTGGTGGGACATGTTGTGGGGCATCAAGGGATCACCAGTTTAGTATGGGAGGGCAGTGTGGAGGGTAACACTCGTAGAGGGAGACCAAGAGATGAATACACTAAGCGGATTCAGAAGGATGTAGGGTGCGGTTGTTACCCTGAAATGAAGAAGCTTGCACAGTATAGAGTAACATGGAGAGCTGCATCAAACCAGCCTCTGGACTGAAGACTACAACAACAACAGCAACATTGTCCCAGTGAAGAAGTGCAGCTTAATGTGTCGTTGTGAGCAATGACCTTTCTCAAGATACCTGAATCCAAAACATTGCACAATTTCCTTCGAAATGTCCGCTCAGAAGAAAGTTAATATGCACCTGTATATAGTCACGGCAGCTATTATTATCGTGTTTGAAATCGTTGACATTTGCATGGCGTGACGCTCGTCCAAGTTCTGTTCCGTTGGAACGTTTGTAAGCAATCTGTACTTACTGCGTGTTGCACTACAAGGAATATTTCCCGATTTCTTGTAGAGACGTTGGACAGCCTGCTTTAATACTTCAAGAAATCTGCCAACATAATTCAGGGCGTGGTCGTGGATACTGTTGGGTTCCCTTTTAATTATTGTATTTTAATTTAGCGCCACGTAAACCCAATACGTCCAGGGGGCTAAGCTCCGTAGATTCATTAGGTAAGAGATTCCTTGATGTATCAAGACAACATCATTAATGTATATTTTCACGTATACGTCTCAGAATTACGTGAGGACGGCTATTTATTGTTAAAGATTTAATATTTATTGATAGTTCTTCCCTTATTCGTTGGCGTACTTGTATTCCGTGAATGCACGTAGATTATATGCGCCAGTGATAGTATAGTTTCTGGTGATAACGATGTTTAAATTGCTACGCTATGGATATTGTAACTTCACACCAGCAAACATCTCTGGCCTTGCTTTTCTGTACATCAAGAAATTAAAATAAGACCTTAATTTATTCCACCTGAATTTTACGCCTGTGACAACTCTTTTTGTATATTTGAATAAACCTGATTTTGCTGTAAGAACGTGACAATTATCGCGATTTTATTTAACAAAGAATAGCTTTATGCGGAACATCTATCTGGCCTTTAATTAATAAAACTTATACATCTAAAACCACTAACATGGCTATTCAACCTTTGCTTATTTTCACTTTAATCAAGTCACTACTTAGTGGGCAAAGTAAACCATTATCATTAATATTTTGTATCATAATTTATGGTGGCCCAAAAAATAATAAGGCGAAACACTATTCCTTTTACCTGAAATTGAGCCATACGTATGACGCAAAATAAAATTAATCATCAGTACATTTATTTTACAATTCTGTCATAGACTACACCGAGTGCCTAATGCATATTGAAAAGTCAATGTTTTTTTTTCAATTTTAAACTACAGCGACTCATTTATTATACGCTTTTAATACACCGTAGTCATGCTATAGCGTTCTGAGGAACTAATTGCCAAGTACGCCTACAGTGTTTGCCTTGTCGTTGCTGTAAAATGTAATGAAATATAAATAACTTCCACTCGACGGCGCTACTTCAATCTGCCAAACAAAAAAATGCTCTGCCCCTTCAGGCTCGAGCTTTCTTCCTTAAACTCATCCCAGTACACAATGAAACGTGTTATTCAACTAGGACGCTAACCATAATAATTCGTGATGGAGGATGCGTCATGTTGCTGATATACATGCCGAAACCTACTATATAAAAACGACTCTCTTTTTTTTTCCTTTATTGAGTTTCGATTCCCCCTAAAGGGGGCGGGCTGGCAGCAGCTTATTACGCCGCTCTTCAGCTTACAGAATTTGTTTTAAAAAGATGAAGATAATAAAAAAATAATAACAGTTGGCGATAAAATCGGTGACTTAAAGGTAAAATGGCAGAAAATTCTGGAGCTTGAAACATAAAACACAGGGTGGATGATGCTAATAAAATACACAGGAAGCAGAAAAATAATAGACAGACAATTAAAAAACATGGCGACAGTCTGGGTTCTGTTCGCAAGAGATATAAAAAGCACACCCAGCGACAGCATGATTTCTGTTCGCAACACTGTGGAAAGACGCACAACACTGAACACTCACTTAAACACTGCACTAAAAAATTGGCACGAACATGACATACCACACCCGAGAGTAGGTGGGGGGAAACAGGTCAGATGACGGGAAACGACTCTCGACGGCTCCACGTTTAAGTTACTAGACGTAAGACTCTAGACCATGAGCATAGACCTGGACAAAATATACAGAAGACAGCTTCGGCTATTTTCCTACAATGTAGAAGACTGCAACATCGTTTAAATTCATTTCAAGTTGTAGCCGCCTGTGTCCTGAGCTTGTGTATAGCATTCTTGTCCAAATGATATTCTCTTAGGTGTGACGTCGTTTGATTTTCGTAATGACCGCCAGATTTCGCTGTCTCTGTAGCCAACCGGGTTGTGATTCTTGTCACGACCACTAAATTTCTCTCAAATAAGAATGAAACACATTAAAACCTTTACATTACATATTCATCGTCTCAATAATAATTTCTACCCTTGTCTATTCCTCGACATGTACGACTCCTGACGCGAACATGTTAGAATATAGGATTTTCTTCCGAGAAAAACGCTCTCATGATAAACATAGCGTTACAGTACGTCCAAACACGGTAGTTTCTTTCCGCCGTTGTGTCACGTTCCCTCGGCCATCCATCCTAGTGCGCTGATTCTGTGCTACCGACCGGCACACAGACACCATTCCGCTCCAATTAGTGACGTCACTGGTGGTCACTACTTAGTACCAGTTATGCACCATTTACAGTGCTCCACAGGTAATAGTGTGCTCTTTTAAGGGAAAGACTAATATTCTATCCGGTCAACTTATTGTGATGCATAAGAAGCAAGTCGAAACCTATATGAGGGGGTTGGTTCTTAGCTGCTTCTCCACATTCGTTTAGGCAAATGCCGGACTACTTACGCTCTCTCAGAAAACTCTATAGAACATTCGCATAATTCTCAGACGTATAACGTAGACCAGGGCTTCCCAACCTTTTCAGCTGGCGGACCCCTTCTTCAGTCGAAAATCCATGGCGCACCCCTAGTCAGTCAAGAGCACAGTAACTTTAAATTTCAGAGCAAAACCCATGGGAACTGAAAGCTTCTTAATGCAAGTTCCATGTTCCCAATGACCCCCCCCCCCTCTGAATTATCAGTAGTCTTTGGTTTAGAGATGAATGAAAACAACTTGAAATTAACGATCCAATTTGAATTCCCACTGTATCCAGACACTTACTAGTGGATTTACTCCCTTTGTTCAACACACATTAGCCTGATTAAAATTACTTGGTAATTGAAATTTCACACGATGGAGCTGCCTTCCTCCAAGAGCAAACAACGTCATGTCCAAACTGTTCGCTGTTGACAAGCTGCCACTTATGGTCTGTTCACTTCCACTGTTTGGCTACTGTTGTGTAAGGAGCATGCATATTTCGTAACAGTCGTGTGTGTGTGTGTGTTTGGTTTTTCGTGAAATCCGAAAAAAAATTTTCAAATGTATGTAAAGTCTTCCTTTGGTCGTCTTCTTTCCTCATTCATTTCAACTGGAAACTTCCGTTGTTGTGAAGGAGATGGAAAAACTGCACCCTTATTCAATGATCCTGACTTCAACCACCGATCCATGTTAGAAGTAATAAACTGGTCAAAAATAGACTTATGAAATAGGTAGTGCACTGACAAAGCAAGTTGAACATTTAATGATGCCTGGGGCCGCATACGTACCAGCGAGCGCTGTGATTGGTCGACAAAGCTCGGTCCGCCCATGCGTAAAAGGTTTCAGCGCAACTAGCGCCGTGAGCCGGCGCACAAATGACCCCCGTATTTTTGCGAAACAGTCGATCAGAGAAGCCGCATTATCTGGCACTTAGGAACCGCAAAGGCTGCTTGGGGATACGACCGGAAGTAAAAGTATACATGTTTTTCACACGGAAAAAACAATAGTGATGAATTTGATTTTCACATTTTCATTCAATAATTTTACTCATTATTTTACACGATTTGGTGAAAGGTGGCCGCGGCCCCCTTAGAAAGAGCCGGCGGACCCCTAAGGGGTCGGCGGACCACACGTTGGGAAGCCCTGACGTAGACAATTTTCCTCCATTAACTGGACGATTGTGGTGAAATTGAGATCATCCGGCCATGTAGCCAGAGCAAAGAGTTACCACATTCTGAGTTACCGAAACAACTACTAACGGAATAAACTCTTCACAAAAAGAAAAGTAAATAAGAAACTGAACACGTTTACTTTGCTTAGCATTGTAGTCAATCTATTTTGCGTTTAAAACATCTCCGAGGAAGAATTTTCTAGGTCCTTATCTGTTGAAGTGTATTTATCTCGCTACCAGTTTCAGAGTCGCAGTCCCGTCCTCAAGTGCCCATTCAGTCAAGCTGTCAAGCTGCAACCTGGCATCGCGCGTGTCCACAATCAAACAGTATTTCAGAACTTCCTGTCGCTCTCAGTGCATTGCAGTAGCGTGCACAGTTTCATGAGAGCAGCAGAGCTTCAGTCACTATATCTTCTGCGCAATACTGACTAGGTCCCTCAGTTGCTTTTTTATAACATTAGTACGTAATTTTTCCACTACTGGGATCTCAGGCATTGTAATTAATAACAGTAGTGCTACAATAATACAATTATAGGGTATGATGGTGGCAGTAACCGAAATGGTAATGGAATAATAGAGTAAAGGAAGTTTACTAAATGATAGAGGTAGCTTTATTCCTAAACGTAATACGTAACCTGTATCTCTTCCAGAAATTTATTTCCTTTATCAAGAAATGTGATCAGTGCCTTTAAAGCGCATTCCTTTTCTTTAGGATCTTTAGTCTTCTGACTGGCCTGACGTGGCCAGACACAAATTCCTCTCTTACGCTAACCTCTTCATCTCAGAGTTGCACTAGAGCCCCACGTCCTTAGTTGTGTATCGTCTCCTACAGTTTTTACCCTCTACAGATTCTTCTAGTACGGTGGTTGTTATTCCCTGATGTCTTAGGATATGTCCTGTTATCCGTTACCTTCTTCTCCTCCTCAGTGTTTTATATGTGTATCTTTCTTCGCCGACTCTGAGGAGAACGTCCTCATTCATTACCTCATAAGTCCATCTAATATTCTTCTGCAGTATCACACTTCAAGAGCTTCGATTCTCTTCCATTTCGATTTTCCCGCAGTCTATTATTTACTACATACAATGCTGTGCTCCAAACGCACATTCACAGAAATTTCTTCCTGAAATTAAGGCCGGTGTTTGATACCAGTAGACTTCTTTTGGCCAGGAATACCTTCTTTTCGAGTGCTGCTCTGCTTTTCATGTCCTCCTCGTCTCGTCCATCGTGGGTTATCTTGCTGCCAAGGTAACAGAACTACTTTACTTCGTCGCTATTCTCCTGTCTGCAATGTCCAGTTACTTTTGTCTTTTTTAGGTTTACATTCAATCCACATTCCTACGCATCAGTCTGCCTATTCCATTGTACAATTCCAAAGCTTCTTCATCACCTTCAGTGGGGATAGGAATGTCTTCAGGGCATCTTATCATTGATATCCTTTCACGCGGAAGTTTAATCCCTCTCCTGAACCTATTTTTATTTCCGTCATTGCTTCTTTGCTGTATAAGTTGAACAGCTGGACACCGTATCCCTCTCTCACACACTTTCTAATCCGAACACCTCGTTCTCTGACTTCCAGTTTCATTGTTCCCTCTTGTTTCTTGTACACAGGTCGCTGAAAAACAATCGGCATCACAGGACGACACATGAATCGGAAGCAAGCGCCTGATATCGAATCAGTCGCGAGCCGAGGTAAGACATCTGGAATGTAATCCAGATGCATAACAAAGACGTGGTACCTTCATATTCACGGACTTCATATGGAGCGAAACACACAGTTTCATAGACTACCGTGGAAACGGCCTCTTGCTACCAGCGCAGACATCTTTACTTAGCCAACACCTGATGGTCTCTCGACCACAAGCACCTCCAGCGACAACCAAGTCCACTGCAGTGTTTAATGCGCAAGATTTAGGAGGTTTAACTATTTTCCTCCACTTCCTGACAACTTACCACATTTTACTTTTAAGTCATATTAAAACGAAGCTTCGAAAAAATCGCTTCGATACAGGTCGGAAACTATGCCAAAAACAATGATCCATCAAAGTTTCAGTTAGTTGCAGCGTCATATAGACACACAAAAATTGAAATTATAATTTATAGTTAAATTACCTGAGGGATTTAAGTGATAATGTTACCATAATTCGCTATACTAAGCTATAAAAATTGTTGAAATTTATTACTTATGTTTATAATTATACCAGCTGTATCTTGGGCGGCAGCACAATTGCGAAAATCTCAAAGTAGAATAATAATGTCTGATGTCAATGACCGTCTCGTATCCTTTATCGTCACGTAATGTTAAGAGATAAAAACCGTCTTTAATTACCCTATTCTTCCTCCTGTTTCGAGTGAAAAAAGTAGTGCTACTACTATTCTTAAAGTTGCCATTCAAAGCCTCTACGGATTCTTGAGTTACCGCTCTAAGAAACTAATGCTATCACAGATCACAATATTCTACACTTGATATTACAAGGCTAGTATCAACTACGTCACTAAAGTTAGTGTATTTACATCTGATAAGAACACATAAGAAAGTGGCCAGGAGTTTTGATTATGTGCAAAGCCGTTATTATTCTTAGATGCGTTGGAGAGGAGCGGAGGCCACATATCGCTTATACGTATCTGTGCGAGAACGTTTGAGCAGCACCACTGGGCACGCTCCTCGCATCATGCTCGATCGAGGCTGACTTAACAAACCTGATGCAGTCCGGAACTTCGAAAGGCGCTTTTGTTTCCTCGTCTTCGCCGAAGATGATCCACTCCCTCAATCTGCGTATTGATATATGTTACAGCGCCTCATCGTAGTCCCACCAGTAGTAAAATTGCAAGTGGTGTAACCCGTTATCGTTCAACATTTAAAATACAGTCCTTTTTTTCTCATGCGCTGTTTGCTTTCCTTTTGGATGGCTAACACAGAGCACGTGTTTAATGTAGATGACAACTGCTTCCAGAGAGTAACATCACGCTCTTGTGGTTAAAGAAATCGAAAGGCTGGTGACGGTACGATGACTCCTCCTATCGGAGGGGACCACGGAGCATCCTACTGACAAATCACCATATCACCATCACCATAATATATATTAAAACTATGAGACACTGGGGAAGAATATGAGATTTAATAGAATATGAGATTTAGTACACGTCATCAGCGTTCCGTGCAGTGATCAGAAGTTGCCAAACAGAAAAACAGAAGAAAATTTCTTATTTTACTTGGTCTCTAACTGGTTGACTACGTTTAGAGCTCCAACGGAAGATGTATTACTACGTCAGATAAATATTCCTTCGCTTTCACGAGTCAGATAGTAACATTGTTGAGAACCGACTACTTTTTCATCCTCACCCTATAGCTTGATACCCGCCTCTATACCAGAAGTGTACACATTCTGCTTTTAACATGCCCATGCTTGTCCGAAAGCCAGGTAAGCAAGCTGAGGCACTTTATAAGTTGAACGGGCAGGTTACTTTATTCCCATTCAAGCCAAGCTATGGCCAACCCAAGCAGACTAAGGGAATCTTGCTAGTCTCTCTTTCCTCCCGCTCGGCAAAGGTACAGTACGTAGCAGAGTTTCTGCAAACTTCTATTGTAGTGTTATGAGTAGAATTCGGAAATTAATGGAAAGTCTTCTTTTACCCGGGTAGCACAAGACGAAGCTCAATGAAATACATATTCATTTTGGGTCATTTTAGACCATAAAATGACGGATTTTATGTGTCCTTGTTTCTTTTCGGAGTATTTCGGTCTCATTTATTTATTTCAAATCAACGGTTTTCTCTGCACTCCATTCTCTTTCGACGAGTACTGGCTATTGTCGATTCGAATCTTCATCAAGTCTCCTCCAATACATCGTTCTGTAGCAAGGAGAACCATCTCTGAAAGTCGAGAGCCTTTTTACCTGAGAACCTGAAGATGTCTGCCATGCTGCAAAGCCAACTGAAGAAAAGCTTTGGAAGTTTAGTTTCTCTAACCTTAGATTGTTTCAGCCAAATTATGACACCACTTATACAAAATTTAAGTACTTTTCCGACGATGTTTATTGTGAATTCGCTGCACTTGTTATAAGTGGACAAAATATTTCATTCTAAATTCCCCAAATGCATTATGGCACACACTAAGTTCGTTTTTCGTATTATATGAATCCAAAAAGTACATGTCTGAAAGAAGAAGCTTTTCCTTCGTACTAAGTTTTCTTCTCACTATGATGCATACCACTGTAATGTGGTTTTTAATCTCCACTGAGCCATATTTTTTCTCACTTCAATCAATATTTGCCCTAAACTCATGTACCGCTAAGTGGGCTTATGTCCTTAGCACACTTTCATCAGGCATTAAGTCTTCGTCCTCTGTCAAAATATATATGAAGTGAGGATATTGCCGCTCATATTTACAAACATTTATCAATAATTTTTGTTCTCGAATGACTGTTCAGTAACTTTTCACACAATTTGCATTGCGAGACGCCTACCGGTTTATGTGGAGCAGCCTCATAAGCACACGAAAACTCTTTCCCTGCTAGGCTAGGGCTCTACTTCTGACTAAAATATATTTTCAATTTCTCCTTAAACTCCTTGAAGTTTGGATTGTTCATTTTTCTGCTCCCGCCGTTGTGATAAATAAGAGAATGAAATGAAATGATCGTGTGCGACTGTCGGGCGGGAGGACCCGTCCTAGGAAGTTCGGCCGCCGAGTGCAAGTCTTATTTCAGTTGACACCACACTGGAGAACTTGCGTGCCGATGATGAGGATGAAACGATGATGAGGACAACACAACACAAAGTCCACTAACGGAGAAAATCTCCAACCCGGGCTCCCTGCATGGGAGACAAGCACGTTACCACCCAGCTAAGCAGGGGGACTATGATAAATAAAGATTGGTGAAACAACCTCTGCAAACATATACCGGGCTAATCACATTGGATTGATAGCGGAACCTATTGACAGGTGCAGTAGGTTGAGCGGATCCCGTGAAACTTGCCAGGCTTGCGGGAACTCAACTTAGGCTGCTTCAACCATTATACTTCAGTACACTCGTGTCTCCGTTGCGGCAGACAGAGTTGCTCTAATGGTTGGGGCGGAGATAGGGGCAGACTCGACGGAGAATTTGTCAGATATGCTCCGTACCCGAAGTTGCAAATGCACGTGTGTCCGATGGCGCTCGTTTGAGACCTAAACCGGTTTTCTTCCTCGTAGTGGAAGAAATTTTCTCCGTCAGTGTCTGTTCGGTTAGGGAACGAGAGGTGGGGCACAAGTATCCTGGTTAAATTCCAAACCTCTCCACAGTTTCTCACGAACCGAGGGCATGGGACGCTCTTGATAGTGATCCGTTCGTCTTATGGGGACTTGTAACGCGGGCGTCCCCTCGGCGCTACTAGAGAGGCGCAGTTATGCAACGACAGCACAACACAGTATACATGACACGACACAATGCAAACGCTCACCTCTACTCAATAAATAAAGTAAGACAAAACTCTGATATGTCAGCGACGGAAGAGGGCATTGGTGCTCGGAGGAACAAAATCCTTTCTGACTAGACGGCTTAACCTATGTCTCGTGTTCCCTCTAGCTAACAACATCGATCATATAGTTATATTGGACCGACGTAGATGGACATAAGGTCAGCACATTGTTCCAAACTGAAGCTGCTGCCTCTCCTTTGAGTAGCTCCTATTGAGACTAGGTGTGTGGTATTCCAGTCTTTCCACCAGCTGGGTCCCGTCCCTTCGCGTAGCTAACCAAACTGTCAACGGCTCAAATATAGAGGCAAACGCTGGAGAATCTTGTTACCTCATGGAGTACGAAAGAACAGCGCCGTTTTCTTTTGGTTTTTCTGGTGCCATGCTACAGCAACGCCACCTAGCTTAAAAAGGCCTGCGTGCTGAGAAAAGCAGCTACCAAGAGCAATCATACTTGTCAACCCGAGAGCAGTTCTAATGGTATGCAGGTCTAAAAACGCCTTTTTCGAGCTAAATTATATTTCTAGTGACGCATTTTCTTTGCAGCCTGTCATATGAAATCTGTCCGCCCCGGTAGCTGAATGGTCAGCATGACGTATTGTCAATCCTCTGGGCCCGGGTTCGATTCCCGGCTGGGTCGGGGAATTTCCTATCATCCACGTCGACTGCAGGTCGCCGAAGTGGCGTCAAATTGAAAGGCCGGCACCCGGCGAATGGTATGCCTGACGGGGGGCCCTAGCCATATGATTAAATAAAACACGAAATCTGTAGGCATTGCGTCTATTACCAGCACAAAGGGAACAGAGAAGTGGTTGAACTGGAATAATCACGGGCAATGATGGACAACATGAACCAGAGTATATACGTAATAGTTGTAGTGTGGTATAGTTATAAAGAAACATGGTACAAATTTCACCACTGGGAAAGCAGGATAACAGAATGAATGACGTTAATGTTTGACATTTAGAATGTCGAATAACCCTATATATTGTACTACAGTTTGCATGAGACTCTCTATGAACATGTTGCCCAAAATAACAAAACTTGAAAAACTCACAAGTCTTATGGTAAAGAGGAAACTTGGTCCAACTTACCTGGACTTCCCCTATAGGTCCTCATTCATTTTCTAGACAGTTTATTGCTTTCTGTTTCTAGAGGACTCCATAAGACGCTGATAGAATGCATAAAGAAACCACTCGTTATGAGGTAAAGCCTGATAGGTGTTCAACACACCTAACATACACGTACAACCTTAACTGACCAAAGCTGCTAGGAGTAGTACCGGAGTCTACCCTTACGTACGATGGTCTAGAGTAACCTACAGTGGTTTTAAAACCTTAGTAACAACTCTGTAGGAATCAGCATGTGTTTCGAAAAAGACGATCGTGTGAAACCCAGCTCGCGCTATTCGT